>NW_015624199.1:682617-701395 GCF_001515625.1 Sinocyclocheilus rhinocerous
ACACGTTTACTTAGCTATCTAAATGGGGACATTCCATAGGCGTAATGGTTTTTATACTGTACAAACTGAATTTTCTATCGCCCTACCAACCCTACACCTAAACCTACCCCTTACAGGAAACTTTCTGCATTTTTACAGTCTCAAAAAAACTAATTCTATATGATTTATAAACTTTTGTGGCACAAGTCCCCATGAGTTGGAGTGTATTCAGTATTCAAAACCTGTACACAAACACACATATAAAATATCACATACACATTTGTGTGTGTGTATACAGGTTTTTCTACACTGGTGGGGACTTAAACCTGAATACACACCAACTCATGGGGACTTCTGTCACCGTGGGGACCTAAATTGAGGTCCTCATGGGTACAAAAGCTTATAAATCATACAGAATTAGGTTTTTTGAGATTGTAAAAATGCAGAAAGTTTCCTGTAAGGGGTATGTTTAGGTGTAGGGTTGGTGTAGGCCGATAGAAAATACAGTTTGTACAGTATAAAAACCATTACGCCTATGGAGAGTCCCTACAAGGATAGCTGACCAGACTGTGTGTGTGTGTGATTTTATTTTATTTATTTTTTCATTTATGTTTTAATAAAATAAAGTCTGGGGGCAGTAAGATATTTAAAAAAAAAAAATGCTTTTGAAGTCTCTTATACTCACCAAGGTTGCATTTATTTGATCAAAAATACAGTAAAAACACTAATATTGTAAAATATTATTACAATTTAAAATAACTTTTCTATTGTAATATATTTTAATTTGTAATTTATTCCTGTGATGCAAAGCTGAATTTTCAGCATCATTACTCCAGTCTTCAGTGTCACATGATCCTTCAGAACTATTATAATATGCTGATTTGCTGCTCAAGAAACATTTCTTATCAATATTGAAAACAGTAATATTTTTGTGGAAATGGTGATACATTTTTTTCAGGATTCTTTGATAAATAGTTAAAAAAAGAACATTTATTTGAAATATAATTTTTTGTTATATTATTAAATGATTTACTGTCCCTTTTGACCATTTGACCAATTTCTTGTTTCCTTGCTGAATAAAAGTATTTATTTCTGTAAAAAAAAATTCTTACCTACCACAAACTTTTGAACCGTGTTTAAATGGACCACATTGTGCTGTTTTTAACCTTGTTCAGCTATTTCCGCATCCGGAGCGGAGGCCTCGGCACAGCCTGGCCATTTCCTAGACCTGCTGGCCAGCTCACAGAGCCGTCGGCTAGACGAGCAGCGGGCCAGTGTGGACAGTCTCCCGGGTCTCCGGCTGGACCAGCGCCACAGCCAGGATGTTCTCAGCAAACTCATGGCCTCAGCCGATAACAAAGAACCAGCTGAAGACTTCTTCGACATGCTGATTAAGTGCCAGGTTAATGTTGTTTATTATTAGGCTCCATGGAACCATTAACTCTTTTTGAAAGTGTATGTTCAATAGCTGTTTTTGGCTTGTACAGGGATCCAGACTGGATGATCAGAGATGTGCTCCTCCACCTCCTCCCACCAGAGGCCCTACAGTCCCAGACGAAGACTTCTTCAGCCTCATTCTTCGCTCCCAGGCCAAACGGATAGATGAGCAGAGAGTCATCTTATCATCAGAAACAAGACCCCTTCAGACCAATCCTGAATGACCTGTTCTTTATGAAGCCAGAATACTATTTTAGGACCTTGCAACCTCACTGAAGTCTTACTCATGAATCAATGCCTTGTTGAAAATCAGATCCTACAAGATGATTTCTCTTCTCACTTAACAAGATTTTTGAATCTTGAGATGCATGAAGTTCTTTCATTCTTTCTACTACCATGATCTGAACTGGATTCAGATGTTTCTATGCAGAAAAGACCAAGACCACAGTCTCTTTCTCAGGGATTCAGTACTATGCACTGAATGCGTTTCATTCACCTGGATAACTGGATGGACTTAATCAGCGGTAGATTAGGATGTCAGACCATTTTATATACACTAAATGTAGTATATCAGTTCTATTTTGATTCTTTCTTTGACTTGAAATGTTTTATGTTATCTTTTTCTGCTCAGAAACAAGCAGTCTGCAAAAGTTTGGATTTGTGTGAATATAAAATTCTGTTCTGGAAATTATATAAGTCAAGAATGTATTACTAATTTTAAACGACAAGCGGAATAAAGCCTCATTTAAATAGATCCCTCTCAATATCACAAACTGACACAGTTTAGTATGCTGGAAATATTTTATTTGAAGCTGAAGCTACACAGGACAGAGTAACCAACACCATGATACAATTAGTTGAGTTTTCAAATGAGCAACAAGGTTAATGACTATTCAGAATTACATTTATAATCTTTCAAACTCATAAATGCCAATTCCCAAAAGACTACTAAAAATCAGAAAAGATGAAAAGACAACATTGTCTTGTATAAAGCATTAGTGCAGTTGTCCTACATCATGATTAAATGCATTGTGAGAAGTTTAATGTTTACAGCTTGTAGGTTAAGAGAAACTAACAGCTGTTATCTAACTCTGCAAATCAATTCAGTGTGAGCGCTTTCTATTCAATGGAGCCATGACGTTTCATCTGTTTTGGTTATTTGATTGGTTTAACAGTGCTGTTTGACAACAATGTTGGTGAATCCATGCACCTGAGTGAGCTGAGGACAATCGAAGGAAGCCAGAAGTTTCTGTGGGCCGTGACACTTGGGAATAAACTTCTCTGTCAGGCACACTGTAGCATGCCCTGCAATGTCACTGTGAAAGAAAGAAAGCTTATTTAATACTACTGTGATTATTATATTTTACTCTTTCTTTCATGACTAGTCTCTTTACCCATAAGCTGCATTATGCCAACTGTGTGGTCTCATCTATTGCAACTCTTACAAAAATTTATGATTTCTCACATTCAGAGGGCTTGAGCTCGATGCATGTCTGGTCTCTCTTCAGGAAGGTCTTTCTGACTCCGGTGTAGTACATGGCTGCAGCCTGGCTGTAGAGGGTGACGCTACGAGGTGAGCTGCATTTGTTTTTTAGATTGATGCAAAGCACGGCATCCTTGCCCACACATGGTCCGTCCTCTTTCAGGCTGACTTCACAGACAACATCCTCAGCACAGGGCAGTGGGTATGTGCATCTTCTCAACCCATGACGAAGGGCTGTTTCCAAAGCAGTGCTCTTCTCAGAAGAACCTAATCAATGAAAGAAAGAGTAAAACTTACATGGAGATGAATCATAGGAGAGACACCCAACTTCATTATTTCTATAAGCACCATGGTTCAAATAAAGTGTTGAGGGCTGGACCAGATGTTTTAAGAGAAATGCATGTGGTTTTTACCAAGTGGGTGTTTGTAGAGATTTGTGATGTCTACACGTTGATCTGAGCCCATCACCATAGCAGTTTGACCAGTTACCCACCAACACACCACAGTCTTTGTTAGCAATAACCTGATAAGGAGAGATGATCGAAACTATTTTATTTTGAATGCAGCAAACTTCATGCAGAAGTACCATACTCAGCAGAGAACAAATCGGACCATTTTAAAGGCTTTCCTACATGAAAACAGGGTGTTGATAAGAAGGAAATGAAGACTCACCATATCAGACACCACTCTGGAAATGTTGATGGGGCTTCCCCACCCTGAGCAAGGTGTACAACTCTTCTCCAACACATACATACATGCAGGCAAGATTCCCTTCTCAAACTATAAATCAGACAGAGGAGTGAGGAAGTTGGAAATTGAAAAATCTGTCATGCTATCTTGTGCATAAAAAAGTTATACAGTAGAGCTTATATATACTTATATATACAGTAGAGTTTATTGTATCTCAGATGGGATGAGAAATGGTATGTGAAAAACATTTCCAGCATCAACCCCAATAGGTTCCAACACTTTTGATGCTCACCCTTGTTACTTATAGGCAGGGGTGCGCATACGTTTTTCAGCCTGGTTCTCATTAGAGCACCTGGATATTTGGTTTGGTCCTCACAATGCACATACTGCGACCCATTCAATATAACTATTAAAAAATAATAATAATAATAGCGATAATAATGTTATTGCAACTTATTTATTTAGTTAAAAATACTAAAGTGAGATAATACTATTATATTTTAAAATAAAAAGGGAGCATTAAATAAAAATTAGGGCTGTCGGTTTAATTAGGGTTTAACGTGCTAACTTAATTAATTATGAAAAAATAACGCGATTAAAATATTTTAACGCAGTTAACGCACTGGCCCCGCCCCCAGACCTGTACGTCATCTTACATTTCATACAGTGGACTGTCGACAAATATGATGCAGGGCAACAACTCCATAAATGCAGTTATGCCCTAAAATTCAAGATGCTAGTGCAAAAAAATGCCTCTGTATGAGTTTCTGTCTCATATTTATATCATAGGATAAGCCATAGACTATTACACGAGCAGAGAGAGCAATATCACAGGAGTGCTGTTTTTGTCACGAAGAACAAGTGCAAATGTGATTTTATACAACAGTTCAGTAGCCTAAATAAGAAGCAGTGTTGGGAAGGTTACTTTGGAAATGTAGTAGGTTACAGATTACAAGTTACCCTATTTAAAATGTAATAGTAGTGTAAATTTTTCAATTACTTTATTAAAGTAATGTAACCGATTACTTTTGATTACTTTTTGATTACTTTTATAAATTTCGAATGAATGTTTATTTGCAACTGTTAATCGTTTTCAAACATTTACTCCATGCAGGGTTAACCTTACAGTAGTGCTCAACACTGTCAGACTTTTCAGAATCCTTCATCACTTGAATTAAGATGATCAAATTTGAACACATCCACCACAAAATCAGACTTTAGTACCGCCTTTTACTTTGAGATTGATCTGAAGTTACTCGTATATTGAGGAGGCAGAGGCTGAAAACACCGTGAGCTTCTAAAAATTAACCTAAAAATAAAATGCTAATATTTACTTTTTAAATATGAATTTTCATAATTTTCAAACTTAAAATCAGTAAGCTTTTATTTTGGCTTTTATTTTTTATTTAGTTTAGCTCTAACCCTAATCAAACACACCTGAGCATGCTAATCAATGTCTTCAGGATCTTTCGAAAATCACAGGCAGGTGAATTTGATCAAGGTTGGAGCTAAACTCTGCAGCGCATTGGCCCTACAGGGCAAGATTTGAGGAACCCTGGTATAGACCAATTTGGAGTAGACGTCACAGTTATGTCACTTGCAGTCAACCATGTCGGTACGCAAATGAGCGGTCTGAACTTATTTACACAGCACAATTTTTATTTTGGTCGTGCATGCGCACCTGCTTATAGAATTACACACTAGAAACAGTTTTGTAATTTCTGCCGTTTTCCTGTGACGCACTCCCACTCCCACATGATTTAGGACAACTCCCACTTTAGTCAGTGGATTCACAGCATCTCTCTGACATACACATGAGTTAACAGTCGACACTTTTGTAATATATGAGTGAAAGTTTGGCTCTTACTTGACCAAAGTTCCATGTTTTGCAGGCAATCTGCTGCTTAGTTCCATAGTAGATTCTGCCCATGTCATTCAGCACATACTCAGCTCTCTCCGCCTCATCACTCAGGTACACACAGTCATCTGATAAGGAGAACATTGGACTTTAAATATATATTCAGGTTCATGTTTATTTTAAAAGTATAATGAAACACGTACCTTTACACCAGGGGTTGAACAGCATGTAAATGTCATTTTCAGGAACATAAGGTAAAGTGAATCTGCCTCCTTCCAAAATTACCAGGCCAAAATCTTTAACTATATAAACTATACAATCATACCAGAAAAGGAAAGACTTAATAATAAGTTTCAAACAATGTCTGAGATGATTACTTACATGGATTTTGTCCTTGTCTGTTCAAGAGAAACTGAACCGAAAACTCGACGTGCTGCAGCAAGTGAACAGTAAGTCCTGCTTTAACCAGCTTGTCGCTCGTACTGTTGTTTGTCTCTACAGCAGACGGGATATTTATACTACATCTCCATCTCCACCCCATCCACAGCTCATAGCTGAAGATTGTGAATAATTGTCCTCTTAAGAAAGGGATTAAAGGATTTTGAGTCACACATGTTAATTGTAATGGTCTCTTTTAGAGAATTAGTGGGACAAATTAACATCTTAGTTTAATTGTTCTGAACCTTTCAACTTCAGACGGAGTCATTTTCTAGTCATTTTCCAGACTAATACCTTGTCTACAACGGACGCGATCAACGCAAATAAGATGTAGACAATAGAAATAAAACTACTGTAAAAAATGACCGTGAATTTAACGGTAAAAGACTGTATTGTTGAAATAACTATGTTTCTTCTTAGTTTTTTCTTATCAGTTTTGTATAATAGGGTTGTGTGTTACACCTAATGTTGTTAAATGAATGTTTATTGCATTATTTCAGTTGCATGTGTGTTACCATGATGGTGTTTAGTGTTTGTGTGAATGACACTGTGCACCTTTTATATATGTTATTATTTAAAAGCTGCTTGTGATGGGCTTTGGTTCATCATGTGACTTTCTTATCACCACCTGCATTTGGTGGTTATCAGTGTATTACAAAGCTACAAAACAGATTTCAGTACTTCAATAGGTTGGTATATTAACATTATATTAGTTAATGAAAATACTTAAAATAAATTTAAGTTAAAACGTAAAACCTAAAACGTTGCTACCGTATTTTTTACGGTAAAATTCCGGCAACCACAGCTGCCGTTTTTTTACCGTAAATTTTACGGAATTTTTTTTTACAGTGTATGTATATGTTTATATATTCTCAATTTGATTTATTCATTCTTACAGTATATCTTGAATTGCAGTATATATATTCATTGCAGAATTGCAGTATATATGTTATTTTATTAGAAACATTCTGTAAGCAATATCTTTATCATTTTTTAATGACCGCTTTTTTTGTTCTTGTTATATTAAGAGAGCAGTACAATGATTTATGCATTTTATGCAATGCCGAAAATCTTATTTATTTGCAAAATTAGCTCTGATGCATACAGTAATAGTGCATGAATATATTAAATTAAATTGCAGTATAGTTAAGAGTCCATTATTCTTACATTTATTCTCATGATTGTCAGAACAAGGACGACTATTTGATATATGACTATTAGTCAGTTATTAAATAGAATGACTAAAAAAATTGAAAAGCTGAGAACATAGAGAAAGCAGAGTATAGAAATTCACATGCAAGAGAATTTATGAAAATAAAAACTGTTAAATTGTTATGTTTTATTCTTTAATTTATTTTTTCCTTTTCCCTGACAGAAGATAAAAAGTAGCTTCAGGCCCTGTAAATACAAGCAGCGGCCCCTGCATTGATGATAAGAGATGTCTCTTACTTGACAAGTGGAAGTAAGGAATATGATTTTGTAACTTCAAATCAGTATGTACCTTTGGATTGGATTTATCAACTATATTATAGAAGGCATTGTCAAATATGTCATGATTTTTATTTTTTTTTATTTTTTTTGGATAACAGAATTGCTGATCATCCCTGGCCTGAATCTCATGCTCCACCCAGAAGTCATATGAGAAAATAAGGAGAAATAGCCTTTAATATGACTAATTAAATCAAAATGACCCAAAATCATCCATAAGTCATCAATCTAGCACATTTTTACAACAATGACTCTACAAGGGCTTTAGCAAATTGATATGACATAACTATAGTGTGTTTAGTTATTCTGGTCCGACTAGACAGAAAGTATAGAATCTGTTTAAAATCTGGCCAGTATTCATTAATTCAGTATTCTATCTATCTATCTATCTATCTATCTGTCTATCTGTCTGTCTGTCTGTCTGTCTATTTTTGAAAGTGTATGTTCAATACCAGAGGCCCTACAGTCCCAGATGAAGACTTCTTCAGCCTCATTCTTCGCTCCCAGGCCAAACGGATAGATGATCAGAGAGTCATCTTATCATCAGAAACAAGACCCCTTCAGACCAATCCTGAATGACCTGTTCTTTATGAAGCCAGAATACTATTTTAGGACCTTGCAACCCTCACTGAAGTCTTACTCATGAATCAGTGCCTTGTTGAAAATCAGATCCTACAAGATGATTTCTCTTCTCATTTAACAAGATTTTTGAACCTTGAGATGCATGAAGTTCTTTCATTCTTCCTACTACTGTGATCTGAATTTGTTTCAGACGTTTCTGTGCAGACATGATGCTTATATTCAGACCAAGACCGCAGTCTCTTTCTCAGGGATTGAGTACAATGCATTGAATGCATTTCATTCACCTGGACTTAATCAGCGGTAGATTAGGATGTCAGATCATTTTATATGTAAGGAAAAATTGACGACAGGCCGTTGAATTATTAGAAAATAATGCACACCCATGGTGGTGATCATACCTGTCAACATTCCAGTTTTTTTCCTGGGAGTCTCCCGTATTTCACACCCATCTCCTGCCCCCCTCCCATTTTGTTATTTCTCCCAGGAAACTCCCGTAATTTGTATGTACCAAACCTCATTATATAAATAATCACATCAATATATTATTCCAAGGATGTCCAGTTGCCAAATCTTGTATGAAACACATCCTATTCACACAATCGAAACATCATACAAACATCAACCCATTTGTGGGGAAACTCCCGTAATTTGTATGGACCAAACCTCAACCTGGCAACCTACCATCAGGGATGGGTAATATTTCAGATACATGTATTTAAAATATGTATTATCGGCTTGTCAGATAGTTTGTTCCATCACTGCCAATCATAGCAATGACTCACGGAACAATTTAGCGGATTCACTCGCATAATTTTTTACACTCGCGTTTGTCATTCCTGAAACAGTATACGGTTGTATAGCTAGTATACAGCAGTAGTCACCAACCTTTTTAAGTCCAAGATCACTTTCTTCGGCCTTTATGAAAGACAAGAGCTGTGTCCGAAATCGCTCACTCGATCACTCATTCACTAATCCCTATATAGTGTATGGCAGTTAAGTGCACTATATCAGAAAGGAGCGAATGAGATGAAGTGATTTATGTATTTTGAAAAGCCTTTGAAAAAAATCGAATGTAATTTGTATTTAAATACATTTAAAGGGGTCATATGATGTTGCTAAAAAGAACATTATTACCGAAAAGCTCTAAAATGCTGCCTTCCGAGGCAGCATTCCAAGGCAGGAAGGCATCAAGGCACGTCCGAATTCAAATTCTGCTTTACTTCCTGACTCCAGACGTACCTTCTTCTGATCAAATTTTGAAGGCAGCATAGATGTATCCTTCGCTGCCTTTGATATCCCACAATCCTGTGCGTTCCATTCCGGGATTATTGGGGGACGGTTGAGCTAAAAAATAAAGATGGCGTCTAAAAGTTGCATTTGGTGGTCAGTTTGTGTGTAAATGTATATTTCTGACTAACGTTTTGCACTTTTGATGTTATTTCTAGCGAGATTAAATATTTGTTTAGTTATAATCAAAACTCGTTCTATTTTGTTGTAGATCATTAAACCGTTACGCTGCCTCAGAAGCCTGTCCGAAATCAGTTTCATGAGGTGCCTTCATGCAAAAACGCTGCCTGCAAAGTCATTGCCTCATACGGCAGCAAGTCAGCTGCCTAACTTCCCTTTACCAGATTCCCAGGTTCCAGGGACCCATCTGGCGCTGCGTCTCCAGCTCCTCCAGAACACTTCCCTGGTTCCCTAAAATCCAGATCAGGCTACAGCATCCCTGATTGATTTTAAATCCTCTCGCTCAACCCTGTACCATAAATGTATTTTATTAGCAGCCTATATCCTACTATATCGTTATTAAACTCATATCCTAACAAGTACCCCAAATCCTTATTTACCTTTCCCTTTTTATTTAAGTATGTTATTAATTCCTTTCTTTCTTCGTCATATTTTTTACAATCGTATATTACATGCTCTACTGTTTCTTTTCCCCCACAATACTCACATAAACCATTCTCATGTACTCCAGTAATAGTGATGCATTCAGTCCTGTGTGTCCAAGTCTCATCCTTGTTATAATGACTTGTTCCCTCCTGGTTCAACCACTAATGATTCGTTTATTATTAACATTTTTTTAAATATTAAATAAATGCCTCCCCTTATTATCTGAATTCCATGTTTCTTGCCAATCCTTTAAAATATTTTCCATAATTATAGTTTTGATTTCACCTTTACTTAAAGCAACATTAACATCATCTACTTGCTTTTTTAAAGCATCTTTTGCTAATTTATCAGCTGTTTCATTTCTCAATATGCCCACATGTGCTGGCACCCAGCAGAAACCAACTAATACACCTTTTCTTTGTACATGCCATAATAATGTCAATATTTCACTTAAGTCTTCTCTACATGAATGATGGGTGGACAACGATGTTAACACAGAAGCAGAATCAGAGCATATCACTACTCTGTCTGGTCTTACCTCTTCAATCCACATCAATCCTATTATGATAGCGACCATTTCAATAGCATATATTGATAGCTTAGATGATACTCTTTTAGTTATTGATACATTCAAGTCCGGGATAAAAACTCCTATTCCTGCAAGCCCTATATTTGGGTCTTTTGATCCATCTGTATAAATATGCGTACTCGCATAAAATCTTTGCTGTAAATGTCTATTCACCATATATTTGATATTACCCATTTCCTCCCAGTCCCTTTTCTTGTCTAGTATTTCCAAATCAATTTTAACTTCAGGAATTAACCAAGCTGGTACCTCGCCCCATACTGGAGACATACTACATTCTATATTTGCAATCTGATATCTTTCTGCTAGTTGATTAATATTCCATCCAAAACCCTTTCCTTTTTCCTTTGTATATTCCCAACAATTATTCAATACATCTTTAGAAATATGTTCTCCAGCATGACTCTTCATTGATGTCCAATATACCAGGGACAATTTTACTCTACGTAGACTTAATGGCATTTCATTTGCCTCTACTAATAGTGCATTGACTGGAGTTGTTTTAGTTGCTCCTAGACATATCCCGAGTGCTCTGTATTGTATTCTATCTAATCGCCTTAACAATGTTGCTGATGCTGCATCATACACCATACATCCATAGTCAAGTATAGATCTAATCAGGGCTTGATATATTGTTAACATAGTTTCTCTATCTGCTCCCCACTCTTTTCCAGCAACTGATCTCATCACATTTAAAATTTTCCTGCATTTTTATCTGTTTCTTTAGTATGTTTCTTCTAAGTATAACTTTCATCTAACCAAATTCCCAGCTACTTAAAAACATTAACTCTTTCTAAAGGTTTAGCATATAATACCAACTCAGTGTCTGTTGGAACTTTCCTTTTCCTACTAAAGAACATAAAACATGATTTACTTGTTGACATTTTAAAACTCCACTCTATAGTCCATTTTTCCACATTTTTAATAGCTGTTTGCATACTTGCAGTCACGTGAGATACATTTCGACCTCTCTTCCAAATAGCGCCATCATCAGCATATAGAGCACACCCCACACCATATCCTAAGTTGTCAAAAATATCATTAATCATAATATTAAAAAGAATTGGACTGACAACACTCCCTTGTGGGATACCATTTTCAGCTTCAAAAGTCGAAGATTGACCTAATCCAACTTGAACTACAAAGGTTCTTTTAAATAAAAACTGTAACAGCCAATTATACATATAACCATCTATTCCTATCCTTGCTGCTTTAATTAACAGTCTTTCTCTCTATAATGTGTCATATGCCTTTTCTATGTCAAAGTACACTACTGCCATAATCTCTTTCATTTTAAGAGTCTTTTCTATTTCATTACTAATCTTAATTAATGCATCTACTGTTGATCTTTTACTTCTAAATCCAGACTGATATTTACATAATTTGCCCTTTCTTTCTAGTTCATAGGATAATCTTTGGACAATAACTTTCTCCATTAATTTACATAAGTTTGACGTTAATGCAATTGGTCTATAACTTCCTGGATTTGTTGGATTTTTGCCTGGTTTAACTATTGGTATAACTATAGCTCTCTTCCATATTTTTGGAAGTATTCATTCTGGCCATATTTTATTATACAGTCTAAGTAATACTAATAAAACAGAGTCTGGCAAATGCTTTAGCATTATATAACTTACTCTATCGCATCCAGGAGCACTATTGGCACATTTCTGTAATGCTGTTCTTAGTTCTGTAATTGTAAACTCTACATCCATACAACTATTAGTATTCCCTCTCTTCCTCATTATATCTGGGTTGTTATTTAATATATCTCTTCTTCTTATCTCATACTCTTCTCCCAACTCTATTCTGTGAGCACCTTCTAAAACCTTACCTAAAATGTTTGCTTTATTTATGTCTGTTGTTACTGCCACTGTTTCACCATCATTTAATACTGGAATTTGATTTGACTTTTTCCCTTTTCCAGCCATATTTCTTAAAATATTCCAAATCTTGTCCAAAGGAGTATCTTTTCCTATAGTAGAACAAAATTCCCTCCATCCTTCCCTTTTAGCATTTTTAATTATTCTTCTTGCATTAGCTCTTCTTGCATTTGCCCTTTTATAAGTTATCATATTACTCATACTCATGTTTTTCCTTAGTTGATTAAAAGCATTATTTCTTTCTTTTATTGCTATACTACAATCTTCTTTCCACCAGGGAATACTTTTATTCCTCTGACCCGCAGCTCTTTGAGGAATATATAAAGTTGCAGCTTCCATTATTAAATCTGAAAAAGATTTACAAAATGTTTCTACCATTTCTTCCACCACCCTGTCTTTATATACTTCACAATGTTTGTTAAATGAATTCCAATCTGATTTCTCATACCTCCATTTCCATTGCAATAAGCACTCCCTATTACTATTTACATTTAATTTACAAAAAATTGGAAAATTATCGCTTCCAATATTACTCTCACTATATACTTTCAATTCACACTTTTCATCCATTCCAGTTGAAATTAAAGTTAGATCTATACATGATAACGTATTTCCTTCTAAGTTAAACCTTGTACCTTCTCCTGTGTTTAAGCATACTAATGACCTATTATACATAAATTGTTCTATTATTTCCCCATTGTGATCAATGTTTTACTCCCCCATAACCAATTGTGTGCGTTAAAATCACGACACCATAATTCCTTATTCCTTTTTTTATTCTTTCAAGCAAATTTAGAGAAATCTTTTTACATGGATTATAAAACTTATATATAACAATTGATTCTTCTTGATAAAACAATTCCACCGCCACACATTCTATATCCATTACCTCTGTTATTTCCCTATATACAGTTCCTTCTTTTAAAAAAGTAACTACTCCACCCCCTGGTGACCCCTCTCCATCTTTCCAGACAGAACTATATTCTGGTAATACAAATCGAAGATTTGGCTTGAGCCATGATTCTTGAACACAAATAACATTTGGTTTATATTCTAAATCTAAAACAAACTTTTTAAACTCTCGTCCATTTGCTACAAGGCTCCTTGCAGCCCACTGCATAAAGCTTATCCCCATATATCTATTCAGATACCTGGGAAGTTTCTACTGAAG
This sequence comes from Sinocyclocheilus rhinocerous, assembly GCF_001515625.1. Taxonomy (NCBI): domain Eukaryota; kingdom Metazoa; phylum Chordata; class Actinopteri; order Cypriniformes; family Cyprinidae; genus Sinocyclocheilus; species Sinocyclocheilus rhinocerous. Next base: position 696,106 of record NW_015624199.1, read on the forward strand.
CTGCTCGAGTGAGGATATCATGAATCATGTTTGCTGAAATTCCATAGATACCTAGAAACTCTGATGCAGCTTCTAGGATTGTCTTGATCTTGGCTGATCTACTTGGCAACATAGCTGTTACATTAATCACCTTGACAATAAAGGCTAAAAAGTTCTCTTTTGTCATTATTAAAGAATTCTCTTTTAGGACACACTGATGTTTACATTGTAACTCTTTTGTTCCTTCTTTTTGTATGCTCCTTGAATCTTGTTTGGTTTTTCCACTAGTCTCTTTCCTCCTGTCCTTGCTACATACCTTCACTGCTTCAGCATCGGTAACATTATGCACAGCCTTGTATTTCTGGATTTCTCTTGCTTTAACTTGTACCTCACATCCTCCATATGCTGCGCTATGTGGACCGCCACAGTTACAGCATTTTATACCATTTGTCTCTGAACATTTGTCATAATCATGTTCTCCCCCACATTTGACACACCTTAATTTCCCTTTACATACCGCCGCCACATGTCCCATTCGTTGGCATTTAAAACACCTCAAAGGCATTGGAACATATACTCTCACTGGATAGCTTATATATCCCATTTGTACTTTTTCCGACATTTTTCCGTCAAAAGTTAACAAAACACTTGTCCATCGTTGTCCATCTTTATTCTTATACAGTCTCTTTACGTTAACTATTTTACCTCCCTTAATGTTTTCTTGGATTTCATCAGAGGTTATATATGTTGGAATTCCATATATTACTCCCTTTTCATACGTATTTACTCCAATTTCTTTAGCAGTGATCTTTTCTCCGTTCATTTCTTTCATATTAAGTAATTCGTTTTTTTGTCCAACATCCTTCACTATTATCAAAACTCTCCCTTGTCCCAAGCATTTAGCTAAGACAACTGCCCCAACTGTTTTGTCTATCGCTTTGGATAATCCTATGGGATGCAAATGTTTCCCTGAAATCTTTTCAAATGTCATCATAACTTTAAATCCATCATCTTCATGATTCTGACCTTGATCTTCTCTAGAAATTTGCTGATGTGTTTTGGGCTTTTCTTTAAATGTATCTTGAATACCTAAAATTCTTACGTTACCATCTTCCTGCTCCTTATTAATTTTCTTGCGTTTTTTATTTTTCTTTCTTGGTGATACCTCCGTAAATACTATGCTGTTCTCCATTAACGATTCCTCTGAGTCTTCATTCATTACTGCACAACAGCAACATTTTGTTTCCGCTCTGCCACGACCGCTCCTTGATGCACAAAATCTCAAACTTCCACGTGGACGCCGCGGCTCAACCTACTTCTTTCATTCATACTTGCCCAGCGTGTTAAGTAAGATCGCTTCTGTGGGAACTGATACTGATACAGCTTCGCTGAGGGCATCGTTGGTCGCATTTCTCATTCTTTCTTATGGAATCCGTAAACGGTGACTGAGTGTCGCACAGCTCTGACTGAAATTCAATGACATCAAGGCTGTACTTTGGTTATTACGGCACACGTTATCCAAGTTAGCCGTTACGCTTTCTCCAGTAGTAAGTAATACAGACCCTCTCATCTCCCTATAGTAAGATAATCTCTGTCTAAACCACGGAAAAAACATGTGGAAGCTGCTAAATCATAACTAAAGTTAATTGGTGGTAAAGATCTGTATGAGTTGGCTCCATTGTCGTGGACTGACGACCCGACAATTCTTCCTTCTATTTCTTATCCCGACAGCGCGTTTCCATTACCCTTCAAGCTGCGCAAATTAAAATTGCAAATTGAAAATGCGCCCAATGGAAACATGTAAATTTTGCAAAACTCCCATATATCTAAATTAGTACACTTGCATGAGGTGATTTTTCAGGCTTTTTGAGAAAGGAATATTTTGCAAAACTGCAATGGAAACAGTTTTGTCGCATTTACAGGTCACTTGGCGTACTTGGCCGTTTTCACTTGGATAACCCCTTATTTACACTGCACACATCTGCAGCGCATTATGGCTCCAACACTTTTTCTGTTATTGCCGGGAGCTACTGGGACAGTGATAAAGTAGGTTGGGTTGGCGACCACTGGTCTATATTAATGTTCTGAGGTTTTTGAAACAAGCAGTCTGCAAAAGTTTGGATATATGTGTATATAAAATTCTATGTTCTGGAAAGTATATAAGACAAGAATGTATTACTAATTTTAAACGACAAGAGGAATAAAGCCTCATTTAAATAGATCCCTCTCAATATCACAAACTGACACAGTTTAGTATGCTGGAAATATTTTATTTGAAGCTGAAGCTACACCGGACAGAGTAACCAACACCATGATACAATTACTTGAGTTTTCAAATGAGCAACAAGGTTAATGACTATTCAGAATTACATTTATAATCTTTCAAACTCATAAATGCCAATTCCCAAAAGACTACTAAAAAATCAGAAAAGATGAAAAGACAACATTGTCTTGTATAAAGCATTAGTGCAGTTGTCCTACATCATGATTAAATGCATTGTGAGAAGTTTAATGTTTACAGCTTGTAGGTTAAGAGAAACTAACAGCTGTTATCTAACTCTGCAAATCAATTCAGTGTGAGCGCTTTCTATTCAATGGAGCCATGACGTTTCATCTGTTTTGGTTATTTGATTGGTTTAACAGTGCTGTTTGACAACAATGTTGGTGAATCCATGCACCTGAGTGAGCTGAGGACAATCGAATGAAGCCAGAAGTTTCTGTGGGCCATGACACTTGGGAATAAACTTCTCCGTCAGGCACACTGTGGCATGCCCTGCAATGTCACTGTGAAAGAAAGAAAGAACGATTATTTTATACTACTATATGCATTTTAAATTAGTTTTTTTAAATTTTTTTTTTAGAATAAATAATCACACAAACTGTTTAGCAACAGATATTGAGTTTACCATTATGTTCAGCCATTAAATCATAATTAATATACACTGAACAAAATTATAAATGCAACACTTTTGTTTTTGCCCCCATTTTTGTTCAGTGTAATTGATTGAAAATTATATAGAATAATGCAAAAATAATTCATTATTTTATTGAGCAATTAAAATAATTTTACCCATAGTTGACAACTCTGGCATGCTGCAGTCCAAGTCCCACAAAGCGGAATACAGTGTTCTTCAGGACACAAGGCAGTGGATTCTGGAAAGTGATTTTGACTGGCACTTCTTGTCCCAAGACAGCATCACATACAGGCTGAGAAGAACCACATATAAGACACAATTTAGCACTAAATGATTTCAACCAATCAAAAGATTAAGCAGTTGAACTGTAACTTTAAACTCACAGCGATAACAAGATCTGGTGTGCGCAGTCTGAAGCTGTACTGGGTGGCCAGAACCTGCTTAGTCTGAGCCACGTGTCCAAAGAGATTGAGCATCAGTGAGGTGTGATCCACCAGGTGTTCCTTATACTCGTCACAACTCAGGGTCCATTCCAGAGGTTTGCCTATTGTGGGGAAAATGACAAACACTGAATAAATATTCATGCTTCCATTACAAGTCTTTTTACCCATATGCTGCATTACGCCAACTGGGTGGTATCCTGTATTGCAACTCTTTGATTTCAAACTTTATGATTTCTCACATTCAGAGGGCTTGAGCTCGATGCATGTCTGGTCTCTCTTCAGGAAGGTCTTTCTGACTCCGGTGTAGTACATGGCTGCAGCCTGGCTGTAGAGGGTGACGCTACGAGGGGAGCTGCATTTGTTTTTTAGATTGATGCAAATGTCATGAGCAGAACAGAAGTTTGAAACTGGACGAGCAGGAATGCCCAAACACCTCAACACTACAAGAAAGTGAAGAAGAATATAAATGCATTACATCTATAATCACTCTTTCAAAACTTTTTCTGCTCGTCCATTCTGCAGGAACTCTTACATGTGTTGGTGACTCCAGCAAAGGCCAAGCTCTGTCCATATTTGACAGGTATTCCTCCACACTTGTAGTACTGTTTCAGGATGGCACTGCTGCTGCACCAGGATGTAGGAGCAGTTCCATCTCCATAGAAGTTTGACCAGTTACCCACCAACACACCACAGTCTTTGTTAGCAATAACCTGATAAGGACAGACGATTAAAGCTATTTTAATTTGAATGCAGAAAACTTCATGCAGAAATACCACATTCAGAAAAGAACAAATCTGACCATTTTTAAAAGCTTTCCAACATGAAATCAGGGTGTTGATAAGAAGGAAATGAAGACTCACCGTGTCAGATACCACTCTGGAAATGTTACTGGGGCTTCCCCACCCTGAGCAAGGTGTACAGCTCTTCTCCAGCACATACATACATGCAGGCAAGATTCCCTTCTCAAACTAAGAATCACAGATCAGAGAGGGAAAAAATTAGAGATTGTGAAACAACCTTCATGCTATCTTGTGCACTTCTTCTGTGGAATTATATCTCGGATATGGGAAGGTTAGGAAAAAACAGAAACCATAGCGGTACCTTTGTCTCTGACATATCATAAACATGTATATAGATACAGTTGAACTTTCGTAATATATTAATGACATTTTGGCTCTTACTTGACCAAAATTCCATGTTTTGCAGGCAATCTGCTGCTTAGTTCCATAGTAGATTCTGCCCATGTCATTCAGCACATACTCAGCTCTCTCCGCCTCATCACTCAGGTACACACAGTCATCTGATAAAGAGAACATTGGACTTTAAATGGAAAAGCTTCATGGAGTTTTAATAGTGCTTTCTTTCCTCATTCTATTACATTTTCATATTTAGGTTTCAGTTGTTATTTTAAAGTATAATGAAACACATACCTTTACACCAGGGGTTGAACAGCATGTAAATGTCATTTTCAGGAACATAAGGTAAAGTGAATCTGCCTCCTGGACAGTGTGTCATGACACTGAGCTGGTATCGTCCAACGCAAGCAGTCGGAACAGAGTGGACACACAGTTTGATTCGGTTTTGGCCTTGTTCCACAATTTTTGCCCCCCAGCAGCCTTTCTTGAATTCTTCCACTATTGGAACGATCACATAAGTGCCGTCCCGGATGGATGGGATGTGACCTGTAAAACACAGAGAAGAACAAAAGATTTCAATGATGGTAAAAATGTTAGTTCAGCTCATGTTATTTCTTGGCATGTTTCCACATGCTGTTGGTCATAACTAACCTAGTTTGAGCTCCAGGTGAAGCTTGTCACAACTGGGATTGAAAGGACGGCACAGATCAACCCACATGTTGAAACACTGTCCTCTGCGGACAATGAGATGATCATCAAGGAAACAATGTGTGTGATGCTCCTGACGATTCTGTCCGGTCCTGCATTTGAGAAGGTC
>NW_015624199.1:701719-708835 GCF_001515625.1 Sinocyclocheilus rhinocerous
AAAAGAACAAATCTGACCATTTTTAAAGGCTTTCCAACATGAAATCAGGGTGTTGATAAGAAGGAAATGGAAATGAAGACTCACCATGTCAGATACCACTCTGGAAATGTCAATGGGGCTTCCCCACCCTGAGCAAGGTGTACAGCTCTTCTCCAGCACATACATACATGCAGGCAAGATTCCCTTCTCAAACTAAGAATCACAGATCAGAGAGGGAAAAAATTAGAGATTGTGAAACAACCTTCATGCTATCTTGTGCACTTCTTCTGTGGAATTATATCTCGGATATGGGAAGGTTAGGAAAAAACAGAAACCATAGCGGTACCTTTGTCTCTGACATATCATAAACATGTATATAGATACAGTTGAACTTTCGTAATATATTAATGACATTTTGGCTCTTACTTGACCAAAATTCCATGTTTTGCAGGCAATCTGCTGCTTAGTTCCATAGTAGATTCTGCCCATGTCATTCAGCACATACTCAGCTCTCTCCGCCTCATCACTCAGGTACACACAGTCATCTGATAAAGAGAACATTGGACTTTAAATGGAAAAGCTTCATGGAGTTTTAATAGTGCTTTCTTTCCTCATTCTATTACATTTTCATATTTAGGTTTCAGTTGTTATTTTAAAGTATAATGAAACACATACCTTTACACCAGGGGTTGAACAGCATGTAAATGTCATTTTCAGGAACATAAGGTAAAGTGAATCTGCCTCCTGGACAGTGTGTCATGACACTGAGCTGGTATCGTCCAACGCAAGCAGTCGGAACAGAGTGGACACACAGTTTGATTCGGTTTTGGCCTTGTTCCACAATTTTTGCCCCCCAGCAGCCTTTCTTGAATTCTTCCACTATTGGAACGATCACATAAGTGCCGTCCCGGATGGATGGGATGTGACCTGTAAAACACAGAGAAGAACAAGAGATTCCAGTGACGGTAGAAATGCTGGTTCAGCTCCTCACATGTTCCTCCTCCACATATGTAGATACAGTATATCCTCTATTGTCATGGGTCATATCGAAACTAACCTAGTTTGAGCTCCAGGTGAAGCTTGTCACAACTGGGATTGAAAGGACGGCACAGATCAACCCACATGTTGAAACACTGTCCTCTGCGGACAATGAGATGATCATCAAGGAAACAATGTGTGTGATGCTCCTGACGATTCTGTCCGGTCCTGCATTTGAGAAGGTCAACTTTACACACCCGGAGAACAGCATCTGAGAAAAAATAAAAGCAGAGAACAGGTAATTAGTTATCAAACAAATCATTCATTGAGTTATAACGAGTAGGAATAACACATTTCCCATTTCAAGACAAAGATAAAGAAAACACAAAGACTCTTACCATCGACTCCACAGACTCGCTTGCTTGTACAGTCATCCACAAATTCCTTGATGACGACTTCCTTTTTCTCATAATCATGACATGGAGTGACAAAGTTGCAAGGATTAGTGTATGGAGCAGCACATGGGTTAACGCATGGGTTAACACAAGGGTTGACGCATGGGTTAACACAAGGGTTGACATATGGGTAAGCATAAGGGATATTGCAAGGGTTTACCCAAGGGTTTACATAAGGTTTAGAGCAAGGGTTGGTACAGGGGTTAACATTAAGTTTGACACAAGAGCTTGTGCATGGGTTAACGCAAGGGTTGGTGTGAACCGGTGTGTAGCATGCTGCTTTCCTGCAGTCGTCCTCCTGCAGTTTAATGGCTGGGAAACGGCCAACGGTGCAGAGGTTTTTGTATGGGTTGTATACAAAAGGCATGCTGGGCAAAAAAGAAAGAAATGAGAGACATGAGTGTGATCTGTAATTGGTCAGTAGATGGTTAATAATTCATAAATAAGGTCTCTTTGTTCTTAGAAATCAGATTCCCAGTTTCTTTTTAAGCTGCAATTACTGGACAGCAAAAACATATCCTAACATGAGAACATTAGGCTGTTCCCAAAATTATCAGGCCAAAATGTTTAACTATATAAACTATACAATCATACCAGAAAAGGAAAGACTTCAGAAATAATAATCTGATAAAGATGTTGTTGGGTTTTTAACCAACTCTTGATCCACAAAACAGCCTATGAATTCTAGATGTAAGCTTTCTAATAGAAATTAATAATACGTTTCAAACAATGTCTGAGATGATTACTTACATGGATTTTGTCCTTGTCTGTTCAAGAGAAACTGAACCGAAACCTCGACGTGCTGCAGCAAGTGAACAGTAAGTCCTGCTTTAACCAGCTTGTCGCTCGTACTGTTGTTTGTCTCTACAGCAGACGGGATATTTATACTACATCTCCATCTCCACCCCATCCACAGCTCATAGCTGAAGAGTGTGAATAATTGTCCTCTTAAGAAAGGGATTAAAGGATTTTGAGTCATATTAATTTTAATGGTCTCTTTTAGAGAATTAATGGGACAAATTACATCTTATTTTAATTGTTCTGAACCTTTAAAGTCATTTTTTTCAGACTAACATCTATACCAGAGAATAGAACCCATTAAAATCAGTGTGATACTGTCTATGCTGGATACACCAAGATATTGACAACAGTAATAAAACTAGTGTGTGTGTGTATATATATATATATATATATATATATACACACAATCATTTTTATTTATTTATTTATTCTTAATGTGTATGTCTAATTATACTTATTGCAGTATATATTAATATTCTCCCAGAGATTGAAATATCAGAAACATTCTATAAGCAAAGTATGTCTACATATTTCTTAATGACCCTGTTTGTTAATCTTATTATATTAATAGAGTTGTGAGTAGCACAATGATTTATGCATTATATGCAATGCAGAAAATCATTTCTTTTACATACATTTGAAGGAAATAAGCTCCGTTCAACAAAGAGATTAGATAAGAGATTTTAAGGCAAAATTAGCTCTGATACATATGTAATAGTGCATAATTATACAAAATTAAACTGCAGTATTGTTAAGAGTCCATTATTCTTAAAATTATTTATCATGATTGTCAGAACAAGGACGACTCTTTGATATATGACTTTTAGTCAGCTATTAAATAGAATGACTCATAAAGTTGAAAAGCAGAGAAAATTTGAGTATGAAAATTCTCATGCAAGAGAATTTATGAAAAAATGACCTGTTTAATTTTCATGTTTTACAATATAATTGTTCACCATCCCCAACCTGAACCTTATCCTCCACCCAGAAGGTGTATGAGAAAATAAGGAGAAATAGCCTTTAATATGACTAATTAAATCAAAATTACTCAAATACATCCATAACTCAACAGTTCAGCACATTATTAAAAGAATAATGACTCTACAAAGGCTTTAGCAAATTGATATGACTATAGCGTGTCTAGTAATTCTGGTCAAACTTGACAGAAAACAATGAAAAGGACAATATTCATTCATTCAGTATTCATTCTGTCCGACCGTCCATCCATCCATCATTTGGTCCATTCATTCATCCATCCATATATCATTCCATCCATCCTTTAATCCAATTCGAAATCAATCCATGTCAAAATGGCTTTACTTAAAATATCTTTGGGTGAAATAATTTTAGTTCATTTTTTCCTGACAATTATCTTGGCAAGTCAAACTTCAAGAGAAAATTAAGAAAAGTCAAGCGATTCAATTTCATGTGCCATTTTGCATGAGAATAAATGTCAGACTCAGTGTGGTCAGCCTTGAAATGTCACTGAAAAACAGCGAGAAAGATTGAGAACTAATTATAACTACTACAATTACATTGTAACATAGTGCATCTCCCATTCCATTGTGTTTATCAAACCATAATCATTTAGTTCAATCAGTGAAATCAATGTAATATGGGATGGTGTGGCACAGTTGATGAAGATGTTGGGCGGAAAAACTCAAGAAGTGCTCAATGAGCTTTCAGCACTGTACTTTAGAAAAACAGGGTTGCTCTGATACGGCTGTCTACTGTAAGGCATTTTATAATCTCCAAAATAATCTCTATTATGTATTACAGACAATTATTATAATGCTCTAGTCAGTCTTTCCCATAATTAATCTGACATGCTGCAGACCAAGTCCATCAATACAGAAAAATCCAAGACAGCAGGAACCACACAGGACAGTGTTGATGGTCACTGGATTTGTCTTGGAAAAGAAAAACATGCATTTGGAAAGGTTGGGGCATTTTCTCCTCTCTTTTCTACTTAGCTTCATTGAGCTTCATTCACTTAGCTTCTGGCTGCCAAATCTGTTATTTATTTTCAGTGTTTATCTGCTGTGTTTGGTGAATGTATTTTTTTTAAACCTTCTCTACTTGTTCTACTAGAGTATTAGGAAGGGTTGTGTTGCTATGGATGCTTCTCTGTGGTCAACTTTACATTGACTGAATGTTAGGCAAGCATGATATGTCATAACCATATTGGTTATCGTGTGAAATTTTTTTTTTAAAATTTACTACAATAGTCTTTATGAAAATTTATTGGCAGACAGTTTAATTCTTTCAAGAACATAATGTCTTTAAGAGCTCTCTTTAAATAGCTGCATGCATGTACAGACAGACATAAAAGCGTTCATTATATTATTAATATTCATTATATTATTCAAGTTCATTATATTTCACATCCTTAACAAATGTCATTTTGAAACATGAAACAATTTCAGATCTAAATTGTTTTTGTTCATTTATCTATTTACTGTATGCATTCATTTTCACATTGTGCCTTGCATCATACCTTAAAATTGAATGCATTTAGTATGTGGGAAATGTTTTTTTGTGTTTATCTCAAGGCTACACATTCCTAGCTTTAGTATGCGTTACCTTAACTATTTATCAATTCTTATTATGTTTATTGAGTCTGATCTCTACTCTCTAACCAGAGTCACTTGATTTGTCCTTCAGAGTTGATATATTTGGTAACATTTTAAACCCACCTGGAAGTCTGGCTTCTCTATATGATGATTGGGCGAGCTCTCAAGTGGGTGGGACTTTAACAAATGACAAATAATGGATGGCAGTGCACATGATTGACATCGACTGAAATTTAAAAACACTACTCACAGATAGACACAAATGGTAGTCTTTCGCAACTTGCAAAGCAGAACACTCATGTAGTTTGATCTCCATATTTTTTCCGTAATTGCCATTAATAAATATTGTAAAAATAAAGTAATTTAAACTCAGATTAGTGGTAGTTTGAGGAGCAAAATTTAGTAGCAACATTGTAGTGTGTGGTTTTTGGTTGAACAATCTTCATACAACTCCAGTGCAACAGTATGAACCAGAGAGCAAACTGTACATGATTTAAATACAGTACCAGTCACCGACTTTTAACCAATATAAATAAATAATTAAAAAATTAGGTGAGTAGGTGTCACCTTTGGTACTCTAGGGCAAATACATACAAGTACATGACTTAATCTTAATCATCTATCATTATGTGTACATTCTTCCATTACTAATAATCAGCATCAAGTTTATGCCAAAAAACTACTATGACATTACACTGATGTAGCCAATAGCCATTTGGATCATATTATACAAAACAACGCCAGTGACAAAACAGTGTCCTGCTTTACCTGTACTCATTTTGTGTGTGACAATACTGCATAAATACCTGCTTTTACATTTTTAAATGACAGCTCTGTCAAGTCAAGTCAAGTCACCTTTATTTATATAGCGCTTTTAACAATACAGATTGTGTCAAAGCAACTGTACAGCATTAATTAGGAAAATAGTGTCATTAATGCAAAATTACAATGGTAAACACTGAATTTTCAGTTAAGAAATAATACTATAGCAACATAGTATTATTGCTCTGCACCAGAGCAATAATATAATTTTTTTCCCCTTTATTTTAGGTTATTTTCAATAAAGACTGTGGTGTGCTGGTGGGTAACTGGTCAAACTGCTATGGAGATGGAACTGCTCCCTCATCCTGGTGCAGCAGCAGTGCCATCCTGAAAGAGTACTACACATGTGGAGGAATACCTGTCAAATATGGACAGAGCTTGGCCTTTGCTGGAGTCACCAACACATGTAAGAGTTTCTGCAGACTGGACAAGAAGAAAAAAAATTCAAGAAAATGATTGTAGATGTAATGCACTTATATTCTTCTTCACTTTCTTGTAGTGTTGAGGTGTTTGGGCATTCCTGCTCGTCCAGTTTCAAACTTCTGTTCTGCTCATGACACTGATGTCTGTTGGACAACTGATGTCTATTTGGCTGAGAAATTTCAGCTGACTGATCACATGAACTGTAATTCAATCTGGTTTAAGTACTATTCATTGCAAACATTACATTTTACACTGTTGCAATAAATCACTCAAACCTTTGCATTTTAACATTTCAAATTCCCACCAGCAAATAAAATGTATAGACATTTTAACCATCTATAGAGTCTCTGAAGTTGATAATTTTTGCTATCACTCTCCTACTTTTCCTTTCATACTTTGTTTTTCATTTCATTTTTTCATATAATTTCTTAGTTCTTCTTCAGGACTTCTTCCGCTGCGGCCCCACCGCTGTTGCTGCTATCCTCAGTGGACAGACCTTCCTGAAGCATGATGTTCCATTTGTTTTTTGCTGAAGTGAGTCAGTTCCTTAATATTCCATCATGAATATTTGATGTTTCTCTCTCATGTAAACACAAGTGCTATATTAGTATTGTTGATTGTGTTCTAAGTGAACAATGATAGTCTACTGGCAGCAGAGATGTGATGGGAATTTTGGTGTTGTCCACGTTGAGAAAAATGCAGTTGGTCACTGCATCAGCACCAAAGTTGTCGGCTCAGACAAACGCTTTGATATCACACACCTCGGCAAACATTCACGAGGTGAAAACGAGGGTCTGGGACTGAAGCATGCCAGAATTGTTAGCTGTGGGTAAGATTAATTCAACCTGATCTCCAAGGAAAATTTAGCTATTTGTATTTCTACATGTAATAATTTGTTTGTTGCTGCCGCGTGTTTTGAGTTGAAGCTCCGTCAAGTTAATTCTTTACCGTCTATTTTTCAATCTTAAAATCAATTTTATACACCATAATTTTCGTTCCTATAACGTGTGAATATATCCCCCATTGTATTCTACAACAAAAACAATTGGAGCACCTTGTTATCACTAGTTTTATTTTGATTTGCC
>NW_015624199.1:712353-721168 GCF_001515625.1 Sinocyclocheilus rhinocerous
TCTTTATCGTCTATTTTTTATCTTAAAATCAATTTTATACACCATAATTTTCGTTCCTATAACGTGTGAATATATCCCCCATTGTATTCTACAACAAAAACAATTGGAGCACCTTGTTATCACTAGTTTTATTTTGATTTGCCGAGTCCGCTACTACTTATAGCCCGTTAGCATCGCTAGCATGGTTGCCACTAATCTTGCTCACACTCCATTCTTTTACTCACTGTTATTTGGTTTAAATGGCGGATTTGTGTCTACCTTTGAGTGCAGGTGAAGACACGTTCGAGCTGAGAGGAGAGCGGAGAGCCACGCTGGAAACATCCCGGGCTGACGCTCACAAGTCCGGGGTAAGTATACAGCGCGCTGCTAACACTCCCACCACCTCTACTCTGTGAGTTTGTCTGCACAGGCCCCATGCACCCAGGACGCGATCTTCCCAGGTCTCCTTCACTCCGGTGCCGGTACACCACGGACCCTGTGTGCACCAGCAGCGGAAGACGCGAGCCAGGCCCCGGGTGAGGACCTCTCCCCCTCCGGTCTTCGAGATCTCCACCCGGAACCGCATCGCTCCCCTCCGCGAGATGGAACGCGACACCGTGATCGTCGGAGACTCCATCGTCCGGCACGTCCGTGCTGCCCTAGCTAAAGGTAAAGAGCACACTCACTGTTTTCCGGGTGCTCGTGTTCTCGATGTTTCTTTGCATATACCCGCGATCCTGAAGGGTGACGAGAGCATCGGCTCTGTCGTGCTGCACGTGGGCGTGAAAGACACCAAGCTGCGGCAGACGGAGACACTGAAGAGGGACTTCAGGAGCCTGATCGAGACAGTATGCAGCACATCGCCCATGACGAAGATTGTTGTGTCAGGACCGCTTCCTACGTATCGACGAGGACACGAAAGGTTCAGTAGACTGTTTGCTTTAAACGATTGGTTATTGTCATGGTGTAAAGAACAGAAACTGCTCTTTGTTAATAATTGGAATCTTTTCTGGGAGCGACCTAGGCTTTTTCGCGCTGATGGCCTGCACCCCAGCAGAGTCGGAGCGTATTATCTGGTGATATATCATAATAATATGATACATTATTTGGTGTACTCTGCTTGACTGAAACCTGGCTCAAACCAAATGACTATATTGGTCTAATTGAGTCTACTCCACCAAGCTACTGTTATACGTATGAGCCTGTCAGATTGGTCATGGCGGAGGTGTTGCAACAATAGTGATATTCTCAGTGTTACTCAGAAAACAGGATACAGGTTTAACTCATTTGAAATACTTCTTCTTAATGTTACACCGTCAGATAAACAAAAGAAATCTCTCCTATCTCTTGCTCTGGCTACTGTGTATAGACCGCCAGGGCTGTATACAGATTTCCTAAAAGAATTTGCAGATTTCCTCTCAGAACTATTGGTTAATGTTGACAAAGCGCTAATTGTCGAAGACTTTAACATTCATGTTGAAAATATAAATGATGTGTTAGGACTTAATTAACTCTTTTGGAGTCAAGCAAAACATAACCAGACCCACTCATCGTTTTAATCGTACACTAGATTTAATTATATCGCATGGAATTGATCTTAATGATATAGATATAGTACCTCAAAGTGATGATGTTACTGACCACTACCTTGTATCATGCATGCTGCCTATTGCTGATAATAACTATATCGCTCCGCGCTATCGTCCGGGTAGAAGTATTGTTCCAACCACCAAAGATAGATTCACAGATAAACTGCCTGATTAATCTCAACTGCTCTCTGTACCCATAAATACACATGAACTGGATGAAATGACTAGCAATATTGGCACTATCTTTTCTAATACATTAGAAGCTGTTGCCCCCATCAAATTAAAAAAGGTTAGAGAAAAACGTACTGCGCCATGGTACAACATCAATACCTATTCTCTCAAGAAAGAAACTCGTAATCTTGAACGCAAATGGAGAAAAACTAACTTGGAAGTTTTTAGAATTCCGTGGAAAAACAGTATGTCCAGTTATAGACAGGCCCTAAAAGCTGCCAGGGCCGAGCATATCCACAAACTCATAGAAAATAACCAAAACAATCCAAGGTTTTTATTTAGCACAGTGGCTAGATTAACAAATAACCAGACGCCACACGATCTAAATATTCCCTCACAGTTTAATAGTAATGAATTTATGAATTTCTTCACTGATAAAATAGATAACATCAGAAATACAATAACAAATGTAGATTCTACAGCGTAACTATAGGACAGGAAGATCTAAATAACCTTATCACTGCATCCAAACCAACAACATGTTTATTAGATCCTGTACCCATAAATTACTGAAAGAGTTGTTACCTGTAGCAGAAGAACCGCTTCTCAATATTATTAACTCGTCGTTATGTCTAGGTCACTTCCCAAAACCATTTAAGCTGGCGGTTATTAAGCCTCTTATTAATAAACCACAACTAGATCCCAGTGAACTGGCAAATTACAGACCCATTTCAAATCTTCCGTTTATGTCTAAAATTTTAGAAAAAGTTGTATCTGTTCAATTGTGCTCCTTCCTGCAAAAAAATGATATCTAGGAAGAATTTCAGCTTTAAGATGGTTTAGATCCTACCTTTCCGATCGCTATCACTTTGTCTATTTAAACGGGGAATCATCTCAATTAAATCCAGTAAAGTATGGAGTGCCACAAGGATCTGTCCCAGGTCCTCTGCTATTTTGGATATACATGTTGCCCCTTGGTAATATTATTATAAAATACGGGATTAGTTTTCATTGTTATGCTGATGACACTCAACTATATATTTCAATAAGAACAGATGAAACTTCTAAATTATCTAAGCTAACCGAGTGTGTTAAAATGTAAAAGACTGGATGACCAATAATTTTCTCCTATTAAATTCGGATAAGACAGAGATATTACTTATTGGACCAAAAAACAATACAGAGAATCTCGTAGATTACAATTTGCATCAGATGTACTGTTACTTCCTCTACAGTCAAAAACTTGGGTGTTATATTAGACAGCAACTTGTCTTTTGAAAATCATATTTCCAATGTTACAAAAACAGCATTCTTCCATCATAGAAACATTGCCAAGTTACGAAACATGTTACCTGTTTCTGATGCAGAAAAGCTAGTTCATGCATTCATGACCTCTATTCTCTGCAATGGCTACCTATTAAGTTCCATATCAGTTACACAATATTACTACTTACTTTTAAGGCCCTAAATGGTTTAGCTCCTGCCTACCTAATTAGTCTTCTATCACGCTACAATCCATCACGCTCCTTAAGGTCGAAAAACTCTGGACTCTTGGTAGTTCCTAGGACAGCAAAGTCCACTAAAGGAGGTAGAGCTTTTTCACATTTGGCTACCAACCTCTGGAATAGCCTTCCTGATAATGTTTGGGGTTCAGACACACTCTCTCTGTTTAAATCTAGATTAAAGACACATCTCTTTAGCCAAGCATTCACATAATGCATCTTATAACCCTGTACCTCAGATACATCCGATCACATGCACATTAACATTCTTTTGCTTGGGATGAACACATAATTTTTTGCTGAGATTGGCATCCCGTGGTAACTAGGAATTACACAAGCTTCAGTCTGGATCCAGCCCTTACAAAGACCTGAGATGACCGAAACACCTGAGAAGAGATGATGCCAACCCCTCAGAAGACCTCAGATGATGCCAACCCTCAGACAACATACAAAACTACTAAATTTTGCTATAAGTTTGATCACAACATGTAATCATTGCTGTTAATAGTGTTCACTGTCTGTTTGATTACATGACATTAACTAACTGCTTGATTTTTACCGTAATTTCTGCCATATGGCCATCAATTTGAGATGGTCACCACTGATAAGCTATTACTAAATATAATGTAGAAACTTTAATTTTCTGTAAAGCTGCTTTACAACAATTTGCATTGTGAAAAGCACTATACAAATAAACTTGAACTGAATTGAATTGAATTAATAATTCTCTCTCTTTCTCAGTGATATTGCAAGCCTGGCCATAGTGAACCTCACAGAGACATTTGTTCCAGTGCAGCATGGCACACATAAAATTCTGGCATCCCTCGACTGTCCCCAACTTAGTCAAAGTGCATGGAGTTGCCAACATTATGGTTAAAAGCAGTAATAAAGAATTACCTGAAGAGAATAAATGGCTGTTTCTTTGAACTGTAAACTTGTTCATAATGACCTTAGAGACACAGTTTTTTCATCTTGTTGTGAAAGAAAAACTTTAATTAAAATCCTTTGAAAACTCAACTATTTGTGGTTGTTTTATGGTGGATATTCTTCATTTAGCTTTATTGTTAATTGCTGCCTCAGCATTACGAAAAATATTAATAATTGAATCACTTTGATGTGCGGTTATAAGTCTATAACACTTGTAACTTGTAGTACTTTAGGAAATTTGGACCAACCAAAACTAATATTCAAGAGGGAGTGGGTGAATTGTGAAACATTAATTTTAAAAGTTATGCCTACTACATGCTGCAATAACACTCAAATGATAATAAACATATAAACATATAAACACACCCATCTCTGTGTCATTATTTATAGTAGGTGTATATAGACAGTGGATTGGCCTGTGTGTGCAAGTATATTTATGTAGGGATTTCTAGTACATGAACGGACACTGATATGCCCCTATCAGCCATCATGAGGTCTGGATTAATCTAATCAAGAAATACCACAGAGATCTTTTGTATGAGGACTACAACTTATAGCTTCCTCGTGATGTCTTGTGACCACCAATGAATGTAACTATTATATCCAAACAGGAAAAGGACAGTAATTTAATCACACCCTCAGGCCTGCCACCACGGGACCTATACGTGACTAACACATGATTCCCATCACATCCTGCATTCCAACAGAACGAAGAACATGGTATCTGAGATGTGTTCCAGCGACAGACTCGCCTGGACCCCATGACCGTCTAATGCATAAATTGCTAAATCCGATAAACAGAAAGCGACAGATTAAGTACTACGTCCCAGGAAAAGCGTGCGTTTCTCCTGTCACAGACAAAGGGACGCGAAACTTACAACAGACAATTTCAACAGAAAATCAGCGTAACAGGGCAACCAGATTCACAAATAATATGTTGTATGTCTTATATAAATTAAGTAATCAAAGACATTACATTTATATAGAAGCGTAAGGCTCTGATTTTCAGTCATTTACATCCAAATTCACGTCCAAAGACCTGAGACTACATTTAAATTCTGAGTTTCAAAATCAAATTAAAACCTAGTAAAAAATTAATAGTTTGCATTTTTTAAGCAAAATATAAGAAAATGAGTGGCATTGAACCTTGTACAGACAGTCACATGTTCTTCCTCTGAACGTCTGAAATCATGAAGAAGAACATAATTATCTAGTTTTATTCATGTCAGCTTCAGTGCTGCTGTCAATAAATAAATAAATAAATAAATAAAGACAACCAAATACTAAGACATTCTGTGGACACTTTTTAAATTCGATATTTACTCAAACTGTTATGCTGATCATATAATTTGCAAAAGATCTGTATTAAGTTTAAACTTATAAGTGT
The DNA here is from genome assembly GCF_001515625.1 of Sinocyclocheilus rhinocerous. Classification (NCBI taxonomy): domain Eukaryota; kingdom Metazoa; phylum Chordata; class Actinopteri; order Cypriniformes; family Cyprinidae; genus Sinocyclocheilus; species Sinocyclocheilus rhinocerous. The sequence goes on from NW_015624199.1 coordinate 717,909, forward strand.
TAAATTAAGTTACTTTTACTTACGCCACTTTGAGTAAAAAAACGAATTGAAATCATTAAAAAAGTACGTTTTATTTAGACATATCCAACAGTAGCGAACACACCTATAAAATAACTCATGGTCCATTCTCTACAGATCAAAAGTCTAGACTTTTATTTTGTAAGATGTACACACACACACACAGGTTTGTTTTTGTGAAAAGTGGGGACATCCCATAGGCGTAATGGTTTTTCTAAACTATTTCATGCTGTTAAAGTCAAGACTCTGAAAAACACAAGTTTAATGTTTATGTATCCATTACAAGCTGATGTGTGAGTCTACTGTCTGCTGGAAAAATGAGTGGTGAGCTATAACAAATAAGGAAACTGGTTTTGTATAAATCACACCCCACATTGTAGTGGGCTTACATTACAGATCTGCATGATGAGAGTATCTGTTCACAGAATTTAATCCATCACTAACATCATTATTTTTCTTACCAGCAATTCTTTTCACTGCATACATTTTTACTTTTGTAACTCATCATAGTAATACTTAACTCAAACAATTAAGTACTAGTACTTTTACCTGGACACATTTTTTGGTCTCAACATGTCTTTCTGAAGTCATTCCTCTCAACAGTATCTGTTGACAATAGAACCTGTTATAGTTGAACAATGAACAAATATTTTACATGAAGTGACTCAAAAATTAGTGCATATTAAAAAAATTAAAATGCGGACAGAGGAAGATGAATTATACAATAACTAATTACAGTATAGGACTAATACACACCCAGTGCATTAACACTTACTATGCAAACCTGAAATGGATATGGTAATGATAGCTCATATGTTCAGTTAGCAGTTCAAGACGAGTGAAGCTGCTCTATTGCCCTAATTAATGCCACGTATAACACTGTCTCACCAAATGTGTCATATTAAATTTTTTATTGTTGCTATGCATTTTGTTAAATATTTGAAACCTGGAAACTGCATGACAATTGCAAAGCAATGAACTGTATGTGCCCTGAAAAAACAAGGTACACTAGTTAAAAAAATAGGCTATGACTGTTTTGCAAAAGAAACATTGGGTAACACTTTATTTCGATAGTCCACTTTAGACATTCTATTAACAGTAAGTAACTTTGCAACTACATGTCAACTAGCAGTTAGTAGAGTATTAGTAGACTGTCTGCTTAATATCTTCTAACACTTTCTTTGTCAACTTATTCTACTAACTGTGAGGAGCTGAACCAGCATTTCTACCATCACTGGAATCTCTTGTTCTTCTCTGTGTTTAACAGGTCACATCCCATCCATCCGGGACGGCACTTATGTGATCGTTCCAATAGTGGAAGAATTCAAGAAAGGCTGCTGGGGGGCAAAGATTGTGGAACAAGGACAAAACCGAATCAAACTGTGTGTGCACTCTGTTCCGACTGCTTGCGTTGGACGATACCAGCTCAGTGTCGTGACACACTGTCCAGGAGGCAGATTCACTTTACCTTATGTTCCTGAAAATGACATTTACATGCTGTTCAACCCCTGGTGTAAAGGTATGTGTTTCATTACTCTTTAACATAAACATGAACCTGAATATATATTTAAAGTCCAATGTTCTCTTTATCAGATGACTGTGTGTACCTGAGTGATGAGGCGGAGAGAGCTGGGTATGTGCTGAATGACATGGGCAGAATCTACTATGGAACTAAGCAGCAGATTGCTTGCAAAACATGGAACTTTGGTCAAGTAAGAGCCAAACTTTCACTCATATATTACAAAAGTGCCTACACATGAGTTAACAGTATATCAGAGAGATGTTGGTAATCCACCGATTTCAGTGGGAGTAGTTGTGCGTCACAGGAAAACGGCAGAAACAACGAAACTGTTTCTAGTGTGTAAGTAATACTATAAGTAATAAGGGTGTGCATTTAAAGTGTTGGAATCTATTGGGGTTGCTGCTGGAAATCTTTTCACATTTCATTTTTCTTGAAGCATCTGAAATAAAATTCTACAGAACAAGATCTACTGTATAACATTTCCATGCACAAGATAGCATGACAAATTTTTTACATTTCCAACTTTCTCACTCCTCTGTCTGATTCTAAGTTTGAGAAGGGAATCTTGCCTGCATGTATGTATGTGCTGGAGAAGAGCTGTACACCTTGCTCAGGGTGGGGAAGCCCCAGTAACATTTCCAGAGTGGTATCTGACACGGTGAGTCTTCATTTCCTTCTTATCAACACCCTGATTTCATGTTGGAAAGCCTTTAAAATGGTCACATTTGTTCTTTTCTGAATGTGGTATTTCTGCACGAAGTTTTCTGCATTCAAATTAAAATAGCTTTAATCGTCTGTCCTTATCAGGTTATTGCTAACAAAGACTGTGGTGTGTTGGTGGGTAACTGGTCAAACTTCTATGGAGATGGAACTGCTCCTACATCCTGGTGCAGCAGCAGTGCCATCCTGAAACAGTACTACAAGTGTGGAGGAATACCTGTCAAATATGGACAGAGCTTGGCCTTTGCTGGAGTCACCAACACACGTAAGTGTTCCTGCAGACTGGACGAGCAGAAAAAGTTTTGAAAGAGTGATTATAGATGTAATGCACTTATATTCTTCTTCACTTTCTTGTAGTGTTGAGGTGTTTGGGCATTCCTGCTCGTCCAGTTTCAAACTTCTGTTCTGCTCATGACACTGATGTTTGTTTGACAACTGATGTCTACTTGGATGAGAAATTTCAGCTGATCGATCACATGAACCGTGATTCAATCTGGTAAGTATCATTACCATTTATAATGTCACCAAGAGTTCCTCTGAATGTCCATGAAGTGTTTCTAGTTCTTTCTTCTTCTCTTCCATGTAGGAACTACCATGTGTGGAATGAGGCCTGGATGACTCGGTCAGATCTGCCATCTGGTTTCGGAGGTTGGCAGGAAGAGAAAACTAGAGCTGCACGTAAAAATCTATTCATATATGAATCGTGATTCTGTCTTCTAACGATTCTAATGGATCCACAAGTTTCAAAATCAATGTTCTAAAGCAGCGGTTCTCAATCCTGTTCCTCGCTTCCCCCTGCTCTGCACACGCTCTGAATCTCTCTTTCTCTCTCGTTCAGCTCAGCTCCAGCAATGAACTGTTACAATTATACACTTATTTTCACATAGCTATGAGAAGCGTTAAACATGGACGTGCTTGCAGTTGCCGTACTATATTAAAGCTTTAATCAGGATAAAACTGTATATTAAAAGCTAACATAAGCAGTAGCATTTACAAATAA
>NW_015624199.1:721276-725694 GCF_001515625.1 Sinocyclocheilus rhinocerous
GTTTAGACGCGCACTAGAGGCGGTTTAGCCAATCACAACACACTGGGCTAGCTAACCAATCAGAGCCCATCGCCTATTTCTGAGGGCGGGGCTTCATAAAAACAGGAAATTGATCAGCGCGTTTCTCAGAGAAGGGACAGAGCGGTGTGGAATAAAGGTAAATTATGTGAAAATAATGCGTTTTTAAAAAAACGAAGCATTAACACATGTTAGACTGCACCCCATAAACACAATCAAGCCTAGAAAAAAACCACTGAACCACCCCTTTAACATATAATGATGTATTTTTCCTGTTTGTCTCTTTGTGTTATAGGTGAACAATGATAAAGTTTACTGGCAAAGGAAAAGCAATGGAACATTTGGTGTTGTTCACGTTGAGAAAGATGTAGTAGGTCACTGCATCAGTACCAAGGCTGTCGGCTCAGATCAACGTGTAGACATCACAAACCTCTACAAACACCCACTTGGTAAAAACCACATGCATGTCTCTTAAAACATCTGCTTCAGCCCTCAACACTTTGAACCATGGTGCTTATAGAAATGATGAAGTTTGGTGTCTCTCCTGTGATTCATCCCTCTCTAAATTTTCCTTCAACTTTCAATGATAAGATTCTTCAGAGAAGTGCACTGCTTTGGAAACAGCCCTTCGTCATGGGTTGAGAAGATGCACATACCCACTGCCCTGTGCTGAGGATGTTGTCTGTTAAGTCAGCCTGAAAGAGGACGGACCATGTGAGGGCAAGGATGCCGTGCTTTGCATCAATCTAAAAAACAAATGCAGCTCACTGATTATTGGCATTTTTTCATCCTCTTGATTAGCAATTTCTTTAAGCAATATATCGGGATATGGGATTGGTAATTCATTCTTCTGCAGATTATGATCATACCTGATTGTGAATGAAATGAATGAAATATGAGATAGAGCTGAAGTATCCATGTCTAGTATATTAATTATATCTGAGAGATTCTGAGAGTCATTTTTGGTTTCATGTTTGCAACTTTTGCATTATGTAATTATCATCTAACCATTTAATACTTCCTGGAGTCTACTTTTGGTTGTTTTTCTAATGGTAATGTTAATGAAAACTTTTGAAACTAATCATGTTCATTTAATTGTTAATCTCGTCTAAATGCAGCCTCAGCATTAATAATAAAAAATGAAACATATTGAATCATGTCTGCTTAATATATGAAATTCTGGTTTATTCTAAATATGTAGGTCATAAAGGTTACGTGTCAATTTGCTTTTAGAATATTGAAATGCGTATAGATAAGACAAACTATAGTGTTAAGAGATACATAAACACACTCACAATGTATTTGAACTTCTTGAACTTTTCGTACTGTAGCCTCTATAGTCACTGACAGGCTTACAATTTGTGGTAAAAGAGTCATGTAAGTGATTATTAGATGAAAGTTTCCTCCATGATGGAGAAAATGTTATGACATTACTCTTATGTTTTCATAAATTTAAAAAATAACAAATAATATTTGTAATGAGGTAAAATTTGTCTCACCTTCGAAAAGCCCGCCACTCAGAGGTTCAGCACAGAGCTTAAAAACGTTTTCTGCTGATTGGAACTGACTGGGTTCGTGTACTATCTTGAATTCAACAGCATAGTTTTCCATGCAGCTGACAGGATGTCAAAGGTAAAGAATATAATTTCAGCGATCGTTAACAATTCGCCACCGGGACCGATTCGCGGCACAGCCCGCGTTTGCAAGCGGCATTACAGTGTAAATTGATGGACATACGGTAACATACCTGAAACAGAAAACTAATAAATACACTTAGGAAACTGAGGGCTTCCACACAGACACGTGCACACATCAAGGTATCTCCCATATGAGAGGAGTTTTTTGACAACGGGAAGCGCGTTGCCTCAAAATTAAAGGTGAATGACGCAACATATCGCCAGCAGTAGGCTACGGTGTATTCATTAAATACATACTATTAAACAGTTAATTTTGCTAAATAATATATGGACAGTTTTGATTATGTTGCTATGGGTGTTGCACAGTGATACACAGAACAGTTGGGTGAATAAAACGTTTTATAATACAAATTATTTCATAGAAAAAAAAGAAATAGCTATAGTGGACTTTCTTTTGTCTCAAACTAACATTATTTAAAGGGGTCATATGATGCGATTTCAATTTTTCCTTTCTCTTTGAAGTGTTACAAGCTCTTGGTGCATAAAGAAGATCTGTAAAGTTGCAAAGACTAAAGTCTCAAATCCAAAGACATATTCTTTATAAAAGTTAAGAGGCAACTACGCCTACCTAAAATGGTTCGTTCTAACACGCCGCCACATGTCTACGTCACGATGTGGGAAGATTTACATAATGCCGCCCAAATGTTCACGCAAAGAAAGAAGGCGTAACTTTTATTCTCGCTGTAGTATTGTTGCTGCTGCCATGTCTAGAGCTGATCCGTGCTGGTCGCTGAGGGAATACATAAACTATGCGCTGTGGATCGCCGGATCGGCTTTCACCGTGGACGAAGCGGAATCCAGCCCAGGGTCGCCACATGTGGTTGCCGCAAGCCCGCCAGCCGCTCCTTCGTCGAATCCGGTCATTTGATTAGGTTGACTAACAAAATGAAGCAGTTGAAGTTGTGAATGATTAGAATGGTTCAATATTTGCAATTTCTCCTAAAATATGTGAAACTAGAATTTGAACGCATAATTCCAAAATATTACTCAAAAAAAAAATTACTTACTAAAAACAATGTCTGTCATAAATCATCATCTAAAAGCAAGTTCCCAATATTAAATGCACCCTTTGGTTTACCCTTTACTAAGGATTACATATCTAAAACTCTCTTTTTTAACTCTGTGTGAAAAGCATGCTGAAAGCTTTCTGCTCCTCTGCTTATTTGAGAGATTGTTCACTTTTCTTTGACAACAACGTCGGTGAATCCATGCACCTGAGTCAGCTGAGGACAATCAAGCGAAGCCAGAAGTTTGTAAGGGCCGGAACACTTAGGAATAAATGTCTCGGTCAGGTTCACTGTGGCCAGGCTTGCAATGTCACTGAGAAATAGACAGAAAGTAAGATGTTTAACTATATACCAATCAAAAGGAACAGCTGCAGGTTACATGTCCCCTTATTTTGTATAGTTTAATAGTGAGCTAATCAGATTAATTTCCTACCCATAGTTAATCGATCTGCAGTGCTTCATTCCCAGTCCCTCGATACGGAAAATTGCGTTCTTCAGCACGCAGGGCAGTGGGTTCTGGAATGTGATTTTTATTGGCACTTCTTTGCCCACCGCACAGTCACATCCAGGCTAAAAGGGCAAATCACAATCTGCATTAACACCATTCAGGTTACAAACAGTTATAAAAAAAGACTCAATTTTCCACACCCAGCTAATAATCAGTGGTTCTTAATTCGTTTCTAGGCCTAGGATTAAATGATTTCACTAAACTGGGTGAGATTCATTCATAAACACCAGCAGGTGAAGTATAGCTTTCAAGTTTTTCAAACTCACAGTAATAACGAGATCTGGAGTGCACATTCTGAAGTTGAAGCGTTTGGCCACAATCTGCTTAGTCTGAGTGACCCGTCCAGCGAGAGTGAGCATCATCGTTGAATGATCCACAAGGTGTTTCTTATAATCCTCATATCGCAGGGCCCACTCCAGAACCTTGGCTAAAAATGGACAAGAGATAAACACTGAATATATACAAGCTTGAATGCAGTGGTAAACATCCTCATCCCTACCATATCAGAACAATTTATATTATGCTATTTTAATTTAGTTTCTACTGAGTCTCTACACTCTTAAAAATAAAGGTTCTTTATTGGCATTGATGATTCCATGAAGAACCTTTAACATACATGGAACTTTCCATTCCACAAAAGGTTCTTTACAGTGGCAAAGGGTTCTTTAGATTATAAAAATGTTCTGAACACAGACAAAATGGTTCTTTTAAGAACTGTTCACTGAAAGGTTTTTTACGGAATCCAAAATGGATTTCTATGGCATTTCTGAGAAAATACCACTTTGAATCCTTTATGTGTGTATATATATATATATATATATATATTAGTCTCTACTAAGAGCAGATTTATGGTCTTTGGATAAAAGCTAAAGGTTAATCTTTTATGAAGAGAACCATTGTTTGAATGAGATTTTTCAAACCAAACTGGCTCCCAATATTTTTTTTTAAATTAAAATGTATTTCCATTTTTTTATGAACCTCTTATGGTTTCTACAGAGGCATATGGAGCATATGGCGCTCATGGTAGCTCAGTCTTGAAAGGCTTATACGATATAGTTAAAAATCAATTCTGCAATGGATTTTGAATGGATTTTTGCATGAATGGATTATTTGTTTCTCAACTTTAGCTAAGCTCTGATTCAATTATTTTCTTACTTTCACTGGCCTTGAGCTCAAAGCATGTCTGGT
>NW_015624200.1:0-749 GCF_001515625.1 Sinocyclocheilus rhinocerous
AAACACACTGGTCAGGCAAAATTCATGAGTCAAAGTTCCCTATAGTTAAACTTCTGGTATTCGAGGATACATTGAAATTAGGTGATGTCTGTTTGAAGGGAGTTCTGGGCATATTTGGCTAGAAAGAATCGACACCATTCATTTTTTATTTTATTTTTTGGCTGTAATGAGTGATATGACATTTTAACCATTCAAAGAAATCTAAATGCACCATCACATTCAACTTTTGATTCAGATTAAATGTTATTTTTGAAGTAGTTGTAGCCTCTAAATGGTGTTTTAAGTTTACTGTCTCTGATATTTTGTGTGATGCTGCAGGAAGGCATTAATAAACTCTTTCATGGATACTTGTATCAAAATGAGGAGGCTTCAAGGAAAAGATGTGAGAATATTCTGTTATCCCTCTCTGGAACAATGACAGAGAAGCTGAAGAAAGGATCCTATGCCATACCTGGTGGTTATGTTCTCTTCTCCCAGGACCTTGAAGACATTGTGAAGAAATATAAAATTCAAGCCAATAAAGGAGTCAAGGTGATTATCAATGTTTGACACAATTACTGCCACAACCTAGGCCTTTTAGATATTAAGAGATCTCTGTAAGAGGCTTGCCAGTGTTTTCCTAGACTATGTGTACACAGAATATAGAATCAGCTGGGAATAATAGTGTTCCTGGTTCGAATCGTTCTGGCCAAATATTGAAGTGGCCTTCAGCAGGACACTGACTACTCTGCTGGCTGAGACATTGACAC
>NW_015624200.1:1855-8531 GCF_001515625.1 Sinocyclocheilus rhinocerous
GTATACGTGCAATAGTTCCACTTTAGCACAATCAAATATACTTCAGTATATCTTTAGTTGGACTTCAGCACTGCTTCTGCACAATTATGAATTAAGTACAAAATTAGTTTTGCCAATTTAGCAGACTTTAAGTATACCAGTTAATATACCAAAAGTAGAATTAAAGGGTATTTTTTATTAAGTACATAAATATGTAAATGTATTTGTATGTATGAAATAAATGTATTTCAAATACATTTTAGTATATTCATATATACAGCAGGAGTGTCAAAATCAGTTCCTGGAGAGACGCAGTCCTGCAGAGTTTAGTCCCAACCTGCTACAACACTCACACCATATGGTTTTCAAATAAGCCTGAAGGTCTTGGAGCTAAACTCTTCAGGGCTGTGGCCCTCCAGGAACTGAGTTTAATATTACAAGCTTTATTACATTTGCCTGATTGTCTTCTACCAGAGGAAAGAGAGAAGGCCGTTCTCCTGGCTCAAGAAATAAACACCATGGAACAGAAGCAGCGACAGCTAGAAGAGAAGATGGAAGCAGAGAGAAGGAGTAATGAAGAGAGGATGAGACAGATGAGGGAGAAGATGGATGAGGAGATGAGGCTTCAGAGAGAGGAGGCCGAGCGTGCCATGGACAGCAAACTGAGGGAGCAGGCTGCTCTGCTGGATAAGGGCTTTCAGGAGAAGGCTGACAGGATGTCTGAAGAGATGGAGGACTTCAGGAGGAAGAATAAAAACGCAGAGAAGGAAAGTCAAAAACTGTTTGAAAAGATGATAGCAAACATGAACAAAAGACACGCTGAGACTATGAATCTGATGAAGAGGCAACACAGCGAGCAGATGGAGGCAATCATGAGCATGCCGAAGCCCTCGTCTGACTCCTCCGCTCTGGTCTTACGTCTGCTACTCATTGGTCTCAGCAGCATTACCGGTGGCTCACGTCCCTGTTAAAGCAGTCATCTATCCCTGTTAAAGCCATCTGTCTGACAGACGCTTTCAGCCAAAGCAATGTACATGCTAGATTAATGAACTAGTGATGGAGGCTGTCCATCAGGGTTCCATATCATCAGGAGCAAGTGGAGTTCAATGTCTTCTGTAATACTGGAAACATTATGTGTTTTACAGTGAATTTCTGGCAGCTGACACTTTTTAATTCCCTTTATCTTTATTCCAAAGACAAATGATATTGTTTGTACAGAAACTGTATTTTAATATTATTAATCCCTCCCCAACCAACCCAGAACAAACTGCCTAATATAAATAATAATAATAATGATAATAGTGATCACAATAATGGTAATAGAAAATAAAATACAATAAAGATGAATGATTTAATAGTTAAATAATGATGAAAAATAAAGTAATTAAAAATAAATAAATAAAAAGGTAATTGGATACCACAATCAGGAATATTACAATGTCAATTCGCTGTAATGAACAACATAAACACTGCATAAGAGAGGGGTGAAAAAGAAAGAAGAAATTGCAATAACAATGTAAATCACATTACTCCACAGGAAGTACATTTTTAGCAGAGAAATATGATACGGTATAACATTAAATCCTGAAGCTAGTGTGACACTTTGGGCAGATTTGTAGATTTCCAATGTAATAAAACTTGTCTGCGAGCCAATGAGGATGCAAAGGCAATAATGTTTAGTTGTCTTTGAGTCAAATTTGATTCATCACCTGGAGCACCAAATATTGCAAATTCAGCACATGGCTTCAGCAGGGCTTCACACACTTTAGAAAGTGCATCAAATATGGTTGACCAGTACGCAGTAAGTGTGGAGCACGTCCAGAACATGTGAGTCAGGTCTGCTTCACCTGTGTGACACCTAATACAGGTCCTGTCAAAAGTAGGATTAAAGGAGGCAATCCGTGTTCTGCTTAAATGCATACGGTGCAATACTTTAAACTGCATTAAACTCAATCGGGCACAAGAGGTACTTCCGTTCACTCTACGGAGGGCATTGGTCCAAAATTCCTCTGAAAATACTACTCCGAGCGCTTTCTCCCATCTGCTTCTAATCTTGTCTGTTCCAACACTTTTTAAGGACATAAGAATTATATATATTCTTGAAACAAGGCCTTGTAGATGGTAGGGTACTTCCAACAGAGAGTCTTCAGGAGACTTTGAGGGAATATTTGGAAATGATGTGCACTGGGCATTCACAAAATTATGTATCTGAAAATAAGGGAAAAGGTTGGCTGAATTAAGAGTGAATTTGAAACGCAGATCATTAAAGCTTGCAAAAAGACCATCAATATAAAGATCGCCAAACTGAGTGCTCTTATCTTGCCACTGTTTAAATGCAGAGTCTAGTTTTGCAGGCAGGAATGCATGGTTGTTGCATATTGGACTCTGAAACAAGGGCGCTTGTCTTAACTTCAAATGCTGACGTAGCTGAGTCCATATTTTAAGAGTGAAATGAATAACTGGATTTGATGTGTATCGTGCTATTTTAATAGGTAAGCTAGATATTACTAGGCCTTGTAGAGAGGTTACTGTGCAGGATTTAGATTGTGTTTCATACCTATCAGTACCTCCTGATGAGCACATCCAGTAGATTATCTTTTGGACATTAGCCGCCCAATAATAGTATAAAAAGTTATACTATTATATTAAATTATATTATATTAATATATATTATATTAAAATCCTAGGGATTTTCCCATTCCATATAAAACTGGAAATAAGTTTATCTAGTGTGTTGAAAAAGGCTTTGGATAGGAAGATGGGGAGGCACTGAAATAGATATAAGAATCTTGGAAGAACTGTCATTTTAACACAGTTCACTCTGCCAACCAGAGATAGATGGAGAGTCCTCCATTTTTGAAGATCAGGGCCTGTATTTATCAAGCTTCTCAAAGTGCCATTTTTTTAATTTATATATTTATTTCACAAAAAAAAAGGGACAGTGTACATTAATCAACATTCGTGAATGTAAATGTACCCAAATTAGCCCAAAGGCTAGTTTTCATTGGTAGTCCTTTGCCAGATGTTATGAGGCCAAAAAAACTAGAGTAAAATACAGAAACAAAATAGAAAAACAATAACAACGAAATTCAACCAAAAATTAAACAACAAATTATACAAAATGACAATACAAAAAATAAAGAAATATGTATAAAAAAAATTAAAATAGAAAGCAGCTTATTAAGATATATAAACAACATTAATGTTCACATTGTTGGAGAAACAATAATATACAGTATGTGGAAAATAATGTGTTTTTTTAACTTTAAACCGCATAAGCACATTTCATTACACCAAATACACAAAATAATGTTCTTTTTAGCAACATCATATGACCCCTTTAAGATATTACAATGGTGAAAACTAATTTTTTTAATCTAAAATTTTAAGTGCTTGTTTGTACAATAATTCTAATGGTTTTAGAACTATAGCATGCGTATTAGACCAACTTGTCAGACAATAAGTAATATGAGAAAGAATCATAGAATGAAAATATACCTTTGCAGCCTCATTTGATAAAGAATTTCTAGTAAACCGAAAATTAATTAAATTAAATTTTACCTTTTTACATACTTTTTTTATATGCGTTTTAAAACCAAGACATAAGTCCAAATGTACCCCTAAGTATATATTCCAAAACAACCTTTAATCTCTCTCCCGAAATGAAAATATCCTGTTTTATATCAATACTATGTCCTTTAGAAAAGAACATACAAGCTGTTTTTCACACATTTAATTTCAGATAACACTGATTCAGCAAGGATATGATTTTGGCCAGAACAACTGTTAACTTATTTGCAACCTCTTCTACATTTTTACCATGTGTGAAAATGACTGTATAATCAGCATTATTACATTGTTGACACACAATGGGTAAATCATTAATATACATGCTAAAGAGAATTGGCCCCAATATGGCCCCTTGTGGAACACCAGTTGAAAGGCATAGTGAATTGGATTGATAATTATGAATTTTTACTAATGTGCCGAATCCTGGGTATGTTGAGGTACAGATGAAAACAAACAGATGTAGGGATTTCCCAACCACACCAATTTTGAGTTAGGCTCAGTACTGCAACATAACAAAGGATTCAACTGACTGATTCCGCTACTTGCATGTGACTTGAACACTGGACTTCTCCCCTCAATGATGGTACGCAGCCTGCCATCATGACACTAAAGTGTTTTTTTGAGTGTCAGAAACTCTTTAAAGGTATACTAAAGATCAAAGATCAGAGCTGGGATTTGTGGGTTCAAGTCCCACCTGGGTTGTCTTTGATGGGTTACATTTAAGTTGACTGCGCAAGAAATTCTAGGATGATAAGTTCAAAGTGACACTATACCCATGACAACGTTAGTCTTAAGTGCTGAGAATTCATTAAATTTACTCCTACTTTCAAACTTAAGTATAAAAACAAGTTATCAAATTTCTTAAATAACGGGGAGAGTAAGAGTGCTTTAAGACAGCGCGAGAGGTCTCTCAAATGGTTAGGAGTTGCCAGTAGGGGCTTGTGATGGCGCTGAGGAGACAGAGACATGCGTGAATCTTTCAGGAGAGGAAGAATGTTCTTGAAATGTTTGACGACGAGCCATTAATCAAACAGTTACATTTCCTCAGTTATTCAAACAGCAGCTACAGAAAACTAGCAAAGAACATTTACACTATCAAAGAATAAACACTGACTTCAGTCTAGTGTGAGTTTATGCACTTTAAAAAGTCTGCGGTGCGTTATGGATCCGTCACGGCCACCGGAGCTGATCGCGGCCACTTGTCAATGCTTGTGTACAGGCTGCGCCGCGGCAGGTTTCTGAAGCGTCCCATTAGCGGCTCTCCACACTACATCACTAAAGATAGTCTATTTTTGATGGATAATAGCCTAATAATAATAATACTAATAATAATAATCGTCTTGATATCGTCAAAGGCATCAGCAACAGGCGATACATGATACTATCGTCTATCGGCCCTAAATTGAAGGTTGTGATGATGCTTCGTTTCCTTGCCATAATGTATTCTCTTGAAAATTCTTTATTGTCAAATGTGTGTTGAATAAAACTCCTATTAGGAATTTCACCATTCAATGTGAATTTATCTGAGAATATTCTTAAATAAGGAAATCTATTTAGTCCTACACGTCACGTAAATTATGAATGAGATGCTTGATAACTAACTTTTAAGCGTAGCTTTTGAGCCAAGAAATTTTTCTTAGCAGTGTTCTCGTGAGTAATTCTCAGAGGCTTGATTAATACAGACCGAAATTTGAGTTTAGTCAATAGAGTGAAATTATTTTCATATAGTCCTTAAAGGTTTTGAGTGATATTGATTCCCAGATATTTAAATTTAGATCTTACCATGCAAAAGGGAAACATGGAATCAGGCATATGCCTGGCAAGTGTGTTAACAGGCATGCATTCACTTTTAGAGATATTCAACTTATAGCCAGAGAAGGTCCCAAAATTGTGCAAGATTTTGATAAGGTCCCAAAATTGTGCAAGACTTTGATAATGTCATTGATGCATGATAAAGGATCTGAAATATAAAGAAGCAGGTCATCAGCATATAATGAGAGCTTATGTTCGACACCCCACTTAACCCTGCCATGAAAAAAGGGTGTAGATTTTAGTGCTAAAGACGGGTTCAATTGCAATTGTAAACAAAAGCACCCCTGCCGAGTGCCCCTTGACAAAGGAACATTTTTTGACCTCCATTTATTAGTAACCACTGTAGCAACTGGAGAAATATACAGCAGATGAATCCACTCTATAAATTTGGTGCCGAATCCGAACCTATCCAACCTATCCAAAGATAGTCCCATTCCACCCGATCAAATGCCTTTTTGGTATCTAATGATGCTACAATTTCAGGGCTGTCTTGAGAAGAGGGGGTGTAATTTCGTTAAGTAGTAATTTAAAGTGTTCTATAGATATATTTATCATGTCTATGAAATGATTGCTTTGCTAGTTGTACTTTACACAATTATGTTGTTTAAGGAATATTTTCAGGTAAAGAGGTACTGTGGTGGCTTCTGCCGGTGCTGTAAGGAATCATTCTTCAAGTCTTGGGGTTTTGATGCCAGAATAAAAACTTGCACAGTACCTCTAGAAAAGAGTTAAGTATATAAAGTTTTTGGTTTCGTATGTATATATGATATTTTTTTTCTTTCTCTTTTTTTCCTCTGTTTTATGAATGGTATTGTTTTTTTCCCCCTCTTCAAAGAAGACCAAATTGCTTGTTTTTGTGTACATTAATGAAGAAAAACAAGTCAGAATAACACCACAACACAAGTCAAATTGGTTTATTGTTGTTTATTTTTGTCTTTGGCTCAAAGGAGTTCGCAAGGTAATGTTTTTTTGTCCATGATAATCCTATGTAGGGCTGGCTTTACAGTAATATATATTTTTACTTATAAATAATATTATAAGTTGGCACCCCAGAAAACATCAGACTGCTACAACTGGATCCGCATGGCTACGGTGACCTTAGAATAAGAATGAAACAGACTAATATTAGCATAGATGCCATTCTTCTAACGATGTCGGTTTCCAAAGTTGACCAGTTTATTAAGCAAACCGTAACTTTTTTACGCCCCTCGGGCCGGGCTTCGGGCCAATTTTCACGTCATAGTTCAGACGCGGGCTGGGCCGTGGGCCTGTTTTAGGCTTCTCCTTATTTTTATATTTTAGACATCCATCAATT
>NW_015624200.1:8572-8961 GCF_001515625.1 Sinocyclocheilus rhinocerous
AGCCTTAGTAATCCTGAAGACATTGATTAGCTTGTTCAGGTGTGTTTGATTAGGGTTGGAGCTGAACTCTGTAGGATTGCGGCTCTCTAGCACTGATCTTGCCTACCCCTGACCTAATTAATGCAGCCTAACAATCCTTTAACGGATTTGAATATTAGAAATGTATTAGTGTGTTATGTGTAAGCCAGGTTAAAGAGATGGGTCTTTAATCTAGATTTAAACTGGCAGAGTGTGTCTGCCTCCCAAACAACACTAGGTAGATTATTCCAGAGTTTGGGAGCTAAATAGGAAAAGGATCTGCTGCCCGCAGTTGATTTTGATATTCTAGGTATTATCAAATGGCCAGAGTTTTGAGATCACAGTGGACGTGGAGGACTATAATGCAATAA
>NW_015624200.1:9244-14949 GCF_001515625.1 Sinocyclocheilus rhinocerous
ATCTGTGACAGTTGGGCTAAAAATAAAGATGTGTCTCAAAATTGCGGTTGGTGGTAGGTTTGTGTGTAAATGTATTTTTCTGTCCAACTTCTTCCACTTTTGATATTACTTCTAGTGAGAAATTAAGTGAAAGTGACGTGACGTGTAGCCAAGTGTGGTGTCCCATACTTGGAATTTGTGCTCTGCATTTCACCCATCCAAGTGCACACAAAAATTAGTATTATAGTAAATCTTAAAGTATGTCAGTGTTTTGTCTCAAGATGCACACAAGTAAATCTTTTTTTTTCTTTTTCTTTTTCTTTTCTAAGGCACGTATGTAAAAGCTACTTAAACGTCCTAATCAAACTATGGCCTAATATTGGCTTAAAGGGGTCCTATTATGCTCTTTTACAAAGTCTTGATTTTGTTTTGGGGGTGTACTAAAACATGCTCTCATGCTTAGTGGTTCGAAAAACGCATTATTTTTCACATAATTGACATTATTAAAACACCTTTCTCTAAAACGCCTACCGAAAAACGAAATGTTTTGTGATTGGTTAGTTGTCCCAGTGTGTTGTGATTGGCGAACAGCTTAGACAGTGTTTCAGTACTGCCCCTCCCCTTGCCAAAGCAGCAAGTTCCATCTGCTCCGGTATAGTTAAGGATGGCATCAATATCGCCATATCAATTTGAGCCGGATTCAGACCCCGAGAATTAGTGTTGCTTTCGTCAACGAAAATTATGACTAAATATCGTCATCAATGAACCTTTATTACGTGACGAAAACGAGACGAGACGAGACGAAATAGACTAAAATGCTCAGACTTTTAGTTGACTGAAACTTGACTAGACTAAAAAGAGTATGAACGTGACTAAAACTAATAAAAACTAAAATGACAGTTTCACACAAAGACTAGACTAAAACTAAAATTGAAACATGCCGCCAAAAACAACACTACCGAGAATATTGAACAAGAGGTTTGTGCAGAACTTTTGCACGATATTGCAAGACATATTAGATTGGTAATGTTATTGATGTTGTTGTTTTTTTTGGCTAAATCACGTTTTAGATACGATTTACTATGTACAGATAAGTGCAACGGTAATATGTATTATGTTTATTGTTCTTTAATTCTAACATTATAACATGAATTGCAGTGAAACTGTTATACAGTTTAATGTATTTATACCTTAGTCTCATAATTGAAGTGTAAATTCTGCATATTACAATATTGTCCAGTATTGTACTGTCAGCAATTTATGAAAAAAAAAACAGCGTTTCTTCGACATGGTGAAAACTTGATGCTACTGCAGCTCTTCTTCTTCTTCTTGGTTTTCTCTGATGCACTAACTCTGCAGCAGCACTTCGTCGTCGTCGTCTTGTCTAATGCACTCAACCAAGCGTTCTAACCACGACCTCGCCCACCCCCCAACCATTCGAATTTCTGTAGGTGGGAATTATTTTAATGATATTCTAATGGGCTGCTTTGTGGCATCACAATACCCCGGAAAACAACACTGTAGTCTAAATAAGTCGTTCGTTGTAGTTCTTGAAACTGGATAAAAAAAAAATGAAATGTCTCCCTTTGGAGTGGACTTTGAGATTTGTAACTTTTTTTTTTTTTTTTTTGTAACTCCAAACTGACTAAAATTTAAAAAGTGAAAAAGCATAATAGGACCCCTTTAACCTAATCGCTGTCTGGGAAACCAGGCCTAAATAAATAAAACAAAGAAAGAAGCACTTGGTGTCTTTTTGTCTAATGTGCACCTTAGACTTGGAAATAAACCGTGCAAGGTCATCTTGAATCAAACAATGGGAGGCATTAGCAGACATTTATACAAATACTATAAACTAAACAAACAGGGCATGTAGAATTTAGGGGTTACTAATGACATTGTCACAAACGAGATGCTAATGCATGCATATGTTCAGAAACTGCAGCTGTCTATTGTTGCTGGGACTGATGTCAGAGCTGCACCAGTGAGTTGTGATTGTAGTGTTGTAGCTGCAACACATGATTGCTCCTGTGTGTACATGGGTACAGATAGATGTTGATGACATATATTTGGAAAGTATAAAAGCAAAATAGCCACATATGTAGTACAGACAAGACAGAAAAGTGACGGTAAACAGAAAGAGTTGTTTAAGTTGATTGGATGGAACAATGTGTTTGTCAGGAATTGGAATGTAGGAATTGCAGCTCAAGCAGGGTCATGGTCTTCAACGGCAAGTCCCCTAAAGGGACCTTTGCAAAAATAAAAAATACACAGACTTTCGCGTGTTCATGAGAAACGTTTGGCATGCTCACAAGAAACTATCGCGTGTGCACGCAGTTTCAATTTCCGATGTGGGTATTTTGCATTAGCATCATTAGGGGTGAGAGAGAGAGTGTGTTTATTAATTTTCCGTAAGGAATGGAAAATGGAAGAAGAATTTGTTGATTTTTTTGAAGTCACAAGATATTCAAGATTCAATTGAGAAACTAAAAGCGGATAAGGTAAACTGTGTTACAGTTGTAATAAATCCACAATCCCTTGTCATAACACTCATATGCGTGCTTTTGTTTCCAATGTATTTATAGCTGACCTTTCCTTTTAGATCAACATAAGTGTCATTGCAATTATGACTGAAGACGAACTTGCAAAATATATCGTCAGATAAGTGGATCGCCTTGCAGTTAGAGCATTTTGCCATCAAAGACTTGCAGCATGTGAAACCACAAAGTCCACTGTACTATAGAGATTAAGAGACAAGGTCCAAAAAGGAGGCCGTACATCTGCAAATGACAGGTGTGACGAGTGGGGCGGGGTGCCAAGAGCCGTAGGAGTGGAGCGAGGCCGGTGGAGTTAATGATAATGAGCGACATGATGACAGTGTTGGATGAGAGAGGACCAGGCCTGGATTTGATTCCCGAACAGCACTCCGAGTGCCCCAACCAAATTGCCCCGAAGTTCCCCGGCCAGATACACTGGCCAAAGGCTGGGCAAAGGCATGTTTGGGCACATGTCAAAATTCTCTATACTCCATGCTTTCCTCCCAAGGGTGCTCCATCACTTCGTGCAAAGAGAGGCGTATACATGAGACCCGTCTGGATCCGCACCCCCCTCCGCAGCCGACTCCGTCCCACCGGATTCAACCCTGTGATTCCTCCACCAGTTGGATGGCCTGTTTCAGCGACATCGGGCAGTGGCACTGGACCCACTGGGCAGTCTTCCTAGGCAGCCGAGCCACGAACTGCTCCTGTACCACTTTATCGATGACTTCCTTGACGTCGCTTTTCTCGGTCATCAGCCATCTAGGGCAGGCGTCCAAGAGCTGTTACGCCATCAAGAAGGGTCATTTCGATACAAGCATTGTGTTACGATACCCCGCATTGTTATTTTTGTGGGTGTTGTTTTGTGTACTGGTGCATGTGTGCAGGTATTGGCTGTTCATCAAGGAATGTGATTGGCGGATCCTGAAGCAGAGGACTTTAAAAAGGGTGGCGCTACCAACCCAGGGGAGCTCACTTTGGCGTTTGCTTCCGTGGTGTGAGGAGCTCCGGATTCCGTCTCCGTCAACAGATCACCAACAGCGTTGTGGTTGCTGTTCATGGTTCTTCCTACATGTGATTTATTCTGTATATTCTGAGAAAGTCCTGGGAGCGTAGGAGGGGTCTGCCATTTACTTTGACCTAATTTTGCGATGTGTTTTTTTGTTTAGGGAGTTAGGGAAGTTCATTTGTACTTTTCTTTTCTTTAACGAAGTGGTATTGCCTCAGGGTAGCGAGTTGCTGCGCACATAAGCGTAAGCAGATAAGTATGACCTGATTTCGTTTTCGGTAAGGGTCCTACACAATCTAAAATAACGCGTTCAAACGGCTCACCGATTACAGGGATCGGTTTAAGAGGTGCGGGGGGAATAATTTGATTAGGCTTCCCAACCATTTGGCACGTATGGCAAGAACGGCAATACTTCGTAACATCAGATTTTATTCCAGGCCAAAAGAAATGACGCATTACACGATAAAGTGTTTTAGTGACGCCCATATGACCAGCAACATTATCATGCGCAACACTCAGCACTTGTTCACGAAACCTCTTAGGGACTACCACCTGATAAAGCGTGTCCCAGCCTGAATTATCTGATGTCGAAGGTGTCCATTTTCGCATTAAAATTCCATCTTCATAAAAATAACCAATTGGTTTACTCACAACATCCTCTTTTATGACCGCAGAATCTCGGCAACACGCTAGCGACGAATCTTGTTTTTGCTCGATAGCAAACGTCGCACGATCAATAGACAGTAACGGATCAGCAGAATCAGCGTCAGCACCACCGACACGGAACAGTGACATAGACACGGACACCTCAGGCTGCAGCGAAACCGGGTCAGAATCATCTTTATCCACAAAGAAACTGTCGGAAAGATCAACGACATCGGGAAATTTTCGTGACTGGGCTCGAGTAATCACACATGCAGGGAACACAGTTAAATCTTCTGCATCTTCTTTACTTAAAGCAGAAAATATAATTTGATTAGGCTTCCCAACCATTTGGCACGTATGGCAAGAACGGCAATACTTCGTAACATCAGATTTAATTCCAGGCCAAAAGAAATGACGCATTACACGATAAAGTGTTTTAGTGACGCCCATATGACCAGCAACATTATCATGCGCAACACTCAGCACTTGTTCACGAAACCTCTTAGGGACTACCACCTGATAAAGCGTGTCCCAGCCTGAATTATCTGATGTCGAAGGTGTCCATTTTCGCATTAAAATTCCATCTTCATAAAAATAACCAATTGGTTTACTCACCACATCCTCTTTTATGACCGCAGAATCTCGGCAACACGCTAACGACGAATCTTGTTTTTGCTCGATAGCAAACGTCGCACAGTGTGTGATACAATAGTGGGACTCCTGCGTACCTAACTAGTCTTCTACCACGCTCCAATCCATCACGCTCCCTAAGGTCGCAAAACTCTGGACTGTGATGCCCGTCACGTTGTCTCTGGCATTTATATTGGCATGTATTGATGGTGTCGACTCTTTCCATGAAGAGCTCTTGATGTCCTCATTTTTAAAATATTTGTCTGCCTCCGAGCAATCCGTTGTTGAAAAAGCTGTTCATGGCAGCCTGGATGAAAATGATGCAGAAGATTTACTTGATCTCTTCTCACGGATGGGTTCATATCGCTTGCCTCCAGGGCTGGACTGGGACAAAAAATCGGCCCTGGCGGCCCACCACCACATGTGTACATACATTTATTTATATATATATATATATATATATACGAGTCCAGATAAATTAAACTCCATTCCGTGTTTTCACTACTCGCGCTTGCTGCACTCCCGCGACACAGCAAAGTAAACAAAGCTTCTTTTAGCGTACCTGCTGCTCAGATACACTTAACCCTACCCGATACTTTAATTCAACTTTACTTTGCTTTATTTCATTTTTATTTTTATTGAAAACAAATGCCTTTCAGATGTGATATGAGATGTGAAAAGGGAGAAGAACGATTTCGGCGAAAGGCGGACGCGAACTCGGGTCGCTCGCGTCAAAAACACTATGCTACACGCTTTACCACTTACACCACTGGAAACGTGATATAGTAGCCGTCTTTTGTAATGTTGTGACTAAGGGTGACCCCGAATAGTCGAAGATTCGATGCTTCGATAGGAGGAGCCTGATTCGAATACCAATCTCACACTCGACTACTCCCAGGGTGTTATGA
>NW_015624200.1:15356-21227 GCF_001515625.1 Sinocyclocheilus rhinocerous
CCCTAATCAGTCTTCAGAGGAAGCATCAAGTTGGCACGCTACAGTGTTGCCATGTCTGTGGTTTGCCGCGGGTTGAAGCGACTCCAAAAACATGATATTTATCCCCAGGAATGCAAATTTTAGCAGGGGAACCCCGCCAAAAACATGTATCTTACCCCCCGAAATGTGATATTTAACTGGGGACCCCCTCGAAACACGATTGGGCTAGTTTTGGGCTAGTTTTGAGTAGTGATTGGGAGGGTTGTCTTGTGAAAACCTGGCAACCCTGTCTTGTCGGCAGGGATTTAAAACTTTAACAAGACTCAAACTGACACAGGCAGAGTGAAAGACTGCATTTTTTCGATCAGGTAGGGTACAAGTGATTTCAAAACATTTCAGCCGGTTTATATATATATCGTGTATATATTATTTATCTCGTATAAGATGCATTTGGTTGAGTTGTGCTGCAGTAAAGCGCTTCATTGTACTACTACGGTGATTATCTCTTCAGCGCGCAGCGCGAGCAGGACAAACAACAATGCAGAATATTAATAATTATGACTGGGACAGTCATATACATAACATTATAATGAAAACACTATTATAATAAAACCCTGTGAATTTTTTGAGTTTAGTTGCTGTGTTTCTGCACGTTGTTGCGTGAAGAACGCGTCCACTAAAGGAGTTCATTCAGAGCCACAGACACATTCATGCATTCGGGGCATTTTGTGCAGATAGCCTATAAGTCGCAATATTAACGTTATGTTGAATAAATAACGAAGCGAATTCTATATGATATAAATGATGTTCATTCTACTGGTCATCTTCAGCGTGCGCAGCTCACAACAGAAATGCAGAAAATGAATAACTACTGTCATATACATAACGTTATAATGAGAGCACTATTGTAAAAAAATGAAAATAATTCTTAGGGTTTTGCTGATGTTTAATGTTAACTATCTTTTAATCAGAACATAAAACATTATTTACCCCGTTTGTATCTGCGAGGCGTCCGTTACACATTTTCCCTGTGTGTTAACGTAATTATGACTGTCGAATGTCTGACTTGACTCTTGTTAATGTATTTTGCCCCGCCCCCAAAACATATGATTCAACTATAAGTTGAATATCGGCAAGATTCGAAAATTCCGATTCGACTATGAAAATCCTTAGTCAGGGACACCCCTAGTTGTGACGTTAGTGGGCAGAGGTAATGTAAATCGTCCCTACGAATAAGGCGGCCTATTTGCACTTTGTGTAAATACTAGGGCTGTTAAGCGATTAAAATATTTTAATCTAATTAATTACATGATGTGGCGAATAATTAATCGCACATCAAATTTTGCTGAGAAATTACTCCCAAAAGATAATTTAAAGTGTTTAAATTGTTGCGTAAAGCATCAAGCATCAGACATTACAAAAAGATGATAATCAATGGATTTGATCAAATTTATTACATATACTCTTTTGGACAATGAGGGTGAGTAAATGATGACACAATTGTCACTTTTGGGTGGGTGAACTATACCTTTAATCATTTATTTCATTAATTTTATTATTATTACTATGGAAATATGAAATTATTTCTTTAATGAAATGATACTCTAAATAATAAACTAAAACTGCCAGTAGGTGGTGGTAAATGTCTTAATGATTAAGTCATCGGGTCATTTATTCATTCATTTGAATTTTAACACGTTATTTTTCACCGTAATTAATTAATCTAATTAACGCATCAAATTACCAGCTCTAGTAAATACACATTCTGTTAATTAAAAGGCAGCAGACTACAGAAAATGGCATATACTCCAGTAATTTTTTTCTGGGGGAGGACCCACCCACATTTATTTTGCTTCCGATGCCCATGTATATATATATATGTGTGTGTGTGTGTGTGTGTGTGTTTGTGTGTGTACAGTATAAATCCCCTAAGAAAAGAAGCTAAAAGGTCAAAGTATGATTTCCAATTAATAAAAATAAGTATACAACTGTGTACAACATATAGGCTACTATAATTTAAAATGTATGTAGTAATCTTCACACTAAGGGACAGCAAAGACCTCCTCAAAGAATGCAACCTTTATAAGAATAAGAGATGGTAAATGTCTTAATGATTAAGTCATCGGGTCATTTATTCATTCATTTGATTCTTCAAATGCTGATTCATTCAGGAGTGAAGTAAATGGTTCTTTATGAATGATCCATTGAATCATTAGGCTTGTTCGACTTGAAGCGGAGCATCACCATCAGATCGATCGGTGTATGACATCAAAGTACCGCAAGAGCTATAGAGAGCAGACGGCTCCTTATGCTTTTGAATCGCTCTCGTGGTACTTTGCTGTCAAACACCGATCGATCTGTGCAGCGCCACTTGAATAACGCGCCTATGCCCAATGGTTCCACGCGCCAAATGGTTCACCTAATTCGTTCAAAAACGTGAATTAAGAAATGAAATGCCGCTGTGTGTTGCTCGGAGATGAACAGTTCTGCTTTGTCTTTATATTTTCGTTGGCAAAATTGAGCAAAGCAGACAACATTATGTCTAAAATAACACAATGTTAAGCTAAAAGGTCAAAGTATGATTTCCAATTAATAAAAATAAGTATACAACTGTGTACAACATATAGGCTACTATAATTTAAAATGTTGCCAGTAATCTTCACACTAATGGACAGCAAAGACCTCCTCAAAGAATGCAACCTTTATAAGAATAAGAGAGGAAGGCGAAGAATAAGTTAATAAATTATGGATTTTTTAAAATACAGTGATTACAGTACTGGTATCTTTAATATTGAAAGTTAAGTATTTCACTATATTGCAAACTCACAAAATAACGGTGTGTGAATATCCCATCTCGTTGTTTTGGATTTCTGCCATATGTACATTAACTGACAGTCACCACTGATAAGCTACTACTAAATATATTGTAGAAACTTAATTTTCTGTAAAGTTGCTTTGCAACGATTTGTATCGTGAAAAGCGCTATACAAATAAACTTGAATTTAATTGAATTGAATTGGATAAGAATAAAACGTCAGGTCATATTTAAATCAAGGTTTTTTTCGCATTGGCCCATGGAAACCTCTGTGAACACACTTGACTTGGCCAAAAAAGCACAAGAGATGAATTTTCATTTTATTAAAAAGTGTTTAAGTACACTCATGGCGTGCACACGCATTATAGGACAGGTTAGATTCCTCAATTTCCCCTTCATGCGAGCCCCTATTACCAAGCTCCTTACCGATTAAACTCCTCTCCTCTCCTCCTCCTGCCTGTCCCTTTGACCCACATCACTCACAGCAGAGCAAGCCTGTTCTTGATAATGCTGCTGTGTACATTTCGGAACTGCCGACGACGAGACACATTTTGCTTCATCTGCCTCCAAATTTTTAAGCTACTTTTCCCTAAACTTTTCAGCACCACCGTTTTGATTTGGTCTGTCCATTTTGAGAGACTGAGAGGAAGGTGGAAGAGAGGTGAAGCAATATTTACATAGGCGGAGCAAGATCCCTTATCACTCCGTCTATATAATGCTTTGTGATGGGTCCCGCTGTCCCTGCATGATGGGCCGGTCCTTGGTTTAAAAAAAAATTGTACCAGCCCAAAAATGCGTCGGCCCAGCAGGAAAATGCCCGCTATGCCAGATTACCAGTCCAGCCCTGGTCCTGACCTTTGAAGACTGGAAATGATCTGTTGCAGAATGTCAGAAGACAGGCTGGGCAATGCCTGAAGAATTATGCGTTCAACCTCCTCAAACCAGCTAGACATTGCTCTACAGAAAAGAGAAAAGAGTGGTGCAGAATTAGTACAGGCATACCACAAACAGTGTACTCAAGCAATGGGTAGTAATCCAACATATTCCTTAGATCTACACAGCATGTTCTTTCTGCAATGCTTTGTGATAGGCCGCTGTCTCTGCATGATGGGCCAATCCTTGGCGGAAAAATAAATAAATAATTGTACCGGCCCAAAAGTGTGTCGGCCCACCGGGAAAATGCCCGGTATGCCAGATTACCAAATAACAAAGTCCTCCTTCAAGAGCCCAAATTTATAATTGACTGCTTCCAGACCATTATGCCAAGTGCCGTTCTGAATCTAACCAGACAAAGCATAGCTACTTGAAGCATATGACTTAAAGAAAGCTACAAACAAGAAAGTGGCACAAATGGCAACATGGTTTCTTGAAGCATCTTGGAGACGTTGCCACAGTTCTTCTGGGTTTAATCTGTCTCCGTTTCTTCTGTTTCTTCATGTAATCGCATATAGATGATGGTGAGATCAGATCTCTGTGTGCAGGTATAGGCCAGGGGAATAATATGCGACGTTTGCGGAATAAAGGGGTAACAACCTGTAAAATTACAAATCATTTATACTGTAAGTATTTTGAAACTAAGAGATACCTATTCTAATATTATGTGGTATGTATGGCCTAAACAACAATCTTATGTTTGGGAATGATTTAGAAAGACGATATATACAGGTACTTTTTATAATTTTATATTGGTATTTTATTATAGGCGTATAGGTATTTTTTAACCATGGGGTACACATTCTATTATTAAAGGATGGACATGATGGAGATTACTGAACAACAAAACTAGACACCTAGTGAAATGAGTTAATGAGTTTCTGCTATGATTTATAATTCACGAGTCTACTTACCTTATGAAAGCTTATTCGTCGATTTAAGCAACTTCACACCAGCAACTTCTCAACACCACTACATCAGTCGCTGCTCAATGTTGTGAGAACATACTCGGACAAAACCCTCCAGTTTTAAAGTTGTTCCTCGTCTGCGCTTCAATTAGTTTTCTCCTATTTTCCACCCATGTTCCCGTCTTAAGCACCGCAGTCACGGATTTCATCGCACACAGAACCATTCACGTTTGAACTCATCCCCGCCTCTGCATGCATGACCTGACAAATATGTGTTAATAGCAGATTTACCGTAATTTACATGTCATCATGACTATGTTGTTGGTCTAAACAATACATAATTTGTATTGAGTTAATAAATGCAATTACAAAATAATAAAAATCACCTGCACAACAAACACCCCACATCTTCCTGCACTATGTGGACAATGATGCTGGGTTTCCATCTTATATTTATCCAGTCCCTTTTGCCATGTAAATTGAAGCGTCTTAAAATATTGTCATAGGAAAACATGTTCATTTTTTTAAGGAAAAAGGAAAGAAATATGTGACAAACATGAGGAAACATGATATTTTTGTCACACATGAAAACGTGTGTCTGCTAGTTTTGAGCCCTTGAGCTAATTCGAGGCATCAGCTGGGTCAACAACAAATATTTGCTCTGACATGCATGAAGGAACTACAAATTCATTTCTCAGGTTGGTTCCATAACAGTGAAGTTAAAATAATAAATATAAGTTACTGTTATTTTTAAAAATGTAACCACATAATCAAACCTAAACACAATATTCACAGTTGATCTCTATAGTATAACTGTTTTCATTGAATTAACAATACTAAAACTATGGAATGACTCAAATTTTCAACTTCCAAATGGTTTTGCTTACCACAAACTTCCAGTGATGGCTACAAATCCCACTGCACCATCATCAAGTTTTCCTGTAAAGCAATTTAAACTGTTACAGTGAATGTAATACAACCTGTTATACATTTGCAGATTAACAGGCTGTAGTAACATACATAATTTGCAGACTGATTCATTCAAAATCTGTTTTAGTATGTAATGACTTTGATTACTTAATTTTAACTGTAGGGAATTAATTATTATTAATTCATTCAGGTTTATTTCTAGCTCAGGTTTTGAAAGAACTCGATCTGAGAATTCGAGGTCCACCTGATCAAAACTGATTTTGAATTTAAATGGTTTACACTCTATCAGCTACTCGGCCAGCGAGA
>NW_015624200.1:21274-23370 GCF_001515625.1 Sinocyclocheilus rhinocerous
AGTATTATGCCAGGCCTTTGAGTCTCTTGAATTTTACTAACTTTCCTCAAGCTTTGTCATGTAATTTGCTGTATTCCTCCGAACAGGATTACACCTATGGTGTAGTGGTTTAGTATGTAAAGTCTCTTTGTGCTTGCACTTTTATTCATAGAGACATTAATATAGTGTTGTGTTGAGAGTGTGCAATAATTTGTGTTGACTGAACTTGTGTAATGTGGAACTGTACCACTAGAGGTCCCCAGAGGTTCCATAGAGGATAAGAAAAGATGTAAGAAAAAGAAGGATGAGAGCACAGTAATGTTCATCCTCTATAAGCATTGTAGTAGTAGGTTCCTGTTTTGCATTATTTTCTGACACTGTAATTGTTGAGATATCTTGCTTCACATTGCTTGAGACGTTGAACTTCTTTTCACTTGCTTGATCCACTGCAGTCGTGCCATGCCTTTTGGCCTTCTTTGGCTGCTTATTTTTAGGACTGGTACTGATGTTGGGACAGAGTAAAACTTAGACTGTCATTGGCCCATTATTCCTCTGCAAATTTAATGTCCTTTAAATTCAGAGGTTTTTGGAGAAGTTTTATGTCCATGCAGGGGCGCATTAACGCACGGGCTTTAAGGGTCTGAAGCCCAGAACTGCAAAATTATAAAATTATATTTTTTGAATAATTATTTATATGGGTTTATAAATATAGCAGTGACAACAGCATTCTGTAAACAAACTCACACATTCGTTTTCAGCGACGCCCTGCTTGTAGTATATGTAGTGAATGGTTAAGTTTAGGTTTAGTTGGTATGTTCCACCGATATAGTGTGAGCGAATACACATTGCGCTAGTAAAGAAGCCTAGTATGAGCGCTGTTCTGTGTGTGCGTCTCTATGTTAATGTGCAGCTTAACAAGAAACACAAGACTGCTGTGTGAAAAGAACCGGACCGGACAACTTTCTGTAACGTCATACAGTGCGACTTCAGTCTTTTACAAATGCGTGGATATTATCTGTGTGTAGAGTGGGGAAGGGGAGTAGGGGCGGGCAAGGATCTGTTGCGGTTTCAAAGCCGAGTTAATTTCTAGGTTCATTCATTCTTCATAGTGTTAATTTTTGGGTAGAACAGGTTTTCCATTCAATATTTAACTCTAAATCTAGAGACTGTGCAATTTTAGTGCATAAATCTGTCCCGTTTGTAGCCTCTGATACTATTGTAGATCATAAAGGAAGACACATTATTGTATCAGAGCCTGATTTTGCAGATCCTATGAGCTTTCCAGGATTTTATGAAGTGAGCCTGGCAGACCAAGAAGTATGCAAACAAAACCTGGCTGTACTCATTAAAGCTTACAAGAGTCCACCAGAGGAAATGGGTATGGCATGAATTTGCACTGTTAAGCTTTTTTAAAGTTTTACAGTAATAAATTTCTTAGCATTTACATCAATCTGTTTGGTAACTGCTACATGTTATGCATTCAGTGTTATCAATATATTGGTTAAGTACGAGTTTTGGCTTGCAATTGTATTTAATATGTATGATATTAGTTTTCCTATGTACAGATTTTATTTGTTGAGGTCAGATGTACTACTGACTGCAGAGTTCAACACAGTTATGTGTGTTCACAGAACCCCCTGAGACGTCCATCTATCCAAGGAACGATGTGCAGCTGGCTGTTGAAAACACGCTCATCTGTCACGTGACAGGCTTCTTTCCTCCACCTGTCAATGTCTCATGGACTAAGAACAATGTCGTTGTGACAGAAGGCGTGAGTCTGAGTCAGTACCGACCGAGGAGCGATGGTACCTTCCATGTGTTCTCCTCTCTGAAGATCACTCCTGAAGAGAGAGACATTTACAGCTGCACAGTGAACCACCGAGCCCTCCAGGGCCAACCGCAGACCAAAATATGGAGTAAGAGCCGTTTACTAATTAAATCAAAATACAATCAATTTTGTTATCACCAGTTGTTTTTTGCATGAACGATGTATGTGTAAAAACAACAGTAATCATTCTGTGACAAATGAAATACCAAGAGCTGAGTGGATTTCGACAATAAAAAGCTGTTCTAACATTCACACACCTTACCCTAATCCCCAGGTGTCCCGGAGGCGG
>NW_015624200.1:23396-32220 GCF_001515625.1 Sinocyclocheilus rhinocerous
CGTTTTAGATGATGGACAGCATTGCTGCTGTCGAAGATTGATAAATGCAAAGATCTGGTTGAACCTTTGTTGAAATTGGATTTGCTTGCTATGTAGCACTAATCATGCTTATATCTAGAAGACTTTTTGTTTATATATTACATTTGCAGTTCATCATAAGTAATCTAAAGAAATCACAAACTTTATATCGAGTTACTTAATAATTAAAATAAGACACTTTTGCTACTTTCATGCAAAATGTATTTGATTTTGTTATGAACTGAAATGTTTATTTTTTTGTACTTAAAATTATGTTATACTATATTAAACATGTTTGAGAAACATTTACAATTATAAAGCATTTTTGTATGTTTTGTGACATACATTCCAAATAAAGATTTAAATGTCTGTCAGTGTATTGCTTTGGATATTCAACTTTCCCTGGAAAAAGCTGTTTTAAATAAAGCGTGGAGAGACAGAGGGACTGAGGAGAAATGGACACACAGAAGGATCTTTTACAGTGATATAAAGCCAGTCCACCTGTAGCCACGCCCCTGAATTTTAGACATGTTACATTGCCAGATGGGTAACACTTTATAATAACTTTCATTGTTATTGTGTAATAGATCATTAGTCAATATATATTCAAAGAGCTACATGTGTGAGGCAATGTGCTTGTAAATGTTTACTAATGAACTTATTGAACATTACATGATAATTAACAGAACATTGGTTGATGTAAATTAAAGTGCTTACAAATGTTGAACATTCTAATCATACAGCTATGATCACGCACTTTATAAAAATCTACAAATGATTTTAATAGATGTTATACACTGATTAGCAGCTTATTTATTCATGTGCATTTGAATGCTTAGAAATGATCCAATTGATTTATATAACATCTAATGCACTTTTTTACATTTACACATTTTCTAAAAACATTATTTTAGAAATCATATTAAACAACCACTTTAATGGCATTTGTAAGGATTCAAATGTATATGAACCCTTTCACGTGTGAGTTTCAAATATTCTAGCAGTTCTTAAGGAGACCATTATTTTAGAATGTATCATCTTATTTCCGTGGCGACGCATCATGCTTGTCACGTGACACACCGCAGCCACAGCAGCTCTGTACAGGTCAGGGGTCTCCAAACTCGGTCCTGGAGGGCCGCAGTCCTGTAGAGTTTAGCTCCAGCTCGCCTAAACACACCTGCCTGTAGTTTCTTGTATGCACAGTAAGAGCTTGATTAGCTGCTTCAGGTGTGTTTGATTAGAGTTGGAGCTGAATTAATATCATCTGATATTCAGATTCTCAAATACGTGCAAGTGAATGTATTTTGTCATTTAAACACCTTTATAATGATCTTGTTAGCTGCATTCCAGTTCGTTTCCATCTGCCCTTCCCTCACTAACTTCCCTCTATCTCCTGGACTCAGACGTACGTCACTGATTTTGTTGCACAAGTGTCCACTACTGGCTGATCAGTTGATCACCTTGATCATCTGGAATCTGATAAGAAGTTGAATTATTATTACCATTTTTCCCTGTTTTTCCCTGAATTAGTTTGATGCAGCATCATGTATATAGATATTGTTTGAGCTGTTTTAAATATATAAAAGATATCACAGAGTTGTTTGAGGTGAGGGTCTGTCCATATAAACTTCCCACGTTCACTTCACGAAGTGGAACACACTTCAAAAAGGCAGCAGGGATTCACCTGAGAGTAGTGCTTAGGGAAGATCACGAGTGCATGTCTAAAAGGGAAGTGGAACGCAGCCCGGGTTGTTATAGGAACTCAGTTATAGGAACTAGTTACCAGTGCGGTTCCCAGACAACTAAATGTTCCCCTAAGACCATTCCCGGTCGCATTTTAATGATTTAATAATGATAGTTATTAGAGAGTGTTATCGTGGATTTAAAAAATAAAGAAAAGTGTTTGTGTCCTCCAAAACTGGAGAGGTTGTTGGAAGCTTGCAGTTTTTTTCAGGAATGTAAGTAAAAAGGTCATTATGTTTAATCTGTTTAATCTAACCATTATTTAAATTTTTTGAAGCGTGATTTTAAAATGAAAGCAGGATATTGCTCAGCAACACGTGACACATATGCAAACAGTGTCTGATTGGACAGTTGTTTTAGACCCTCCTCTCTTCATCATGAACAGAGTATTGTCTGCTCTCAGTTGTGATGGTCACAGTGATCATGTCAGTGCCAAAGCTCTGGAGTCTCCATCACATTCTCCTGCTGTCTGTATTCACCGGCACAGGTGAGAGAAATGGGCGTAATAGTAGTAGTAGGTGAGAGAAATGTAGTAATAGTAGTAGTAGTGGTGTGGATATATTGGTGTTTTTGGTATTAACAGTGTTGGTAAGATTTAACAGCAATATTTTCTTAAATGCTGTTAGTTAGGATGGTTCTCTGCTAGTGGATCCTCCAATGTAGTTAAGTATAGGTACAGATATTTTAATAATATGAACATGATGTTTTAGAAAGGACATTCTATTAATAACAACAACTGGCTGATGTGTTCAAGTGCTTGTGTTTTTTTTTATTGTTTTCCAGCTAATGGATATTATAACTACCATTGGCCACAGTGCATCTACAGCTCCAGTGATTTCAGTGACATGGTGTTCTTGGATGGCTATTACTTCAATAAATATCTGTACGTACAGTTCAACAGCACTGTGGGGGAGTTTGTGGGGTTTACTGAGGTTGGAGTGAGAACTGCAGAGAACTTGAACAAAGATACAGCATTGTTACAGCAATTAAAGGCTGAAGTTGAGAGAGTCTGCAAACATAATGCTGTACTGTACAAAACAGCTATCCATGATAAAGCAGGTATGTGACTCAAGACTCACACAGAGCTCGTTTTAAACATTTTTATAAAGGAAAATATTTAGCTAAAATAAAACACATTTTAAAATTGTGTATTGCATATAATGGAAATATATATATTGTAAGATGTAATTGTGGCTCTTCCTGGTTCAGTGGCGCCACAGGTGAAGCTGAGTTTAGTGAAGCAGGGAGACAGCAGACATCCATCGCTGCTGATGTGCAGTGCGTATGACTTCTACCCTGAGCAAATCAGTGTGTCCTGTCCTGGCTGAGGTGTAGTGGTGACTTCTGACGTGACCTCCACTGAGAAGATGCCTAACTGAGACTGGTACCACCAGATTCACACTGAGCTGGAGTACACTCCCAAAGCTGGAGAGAAGATCTCCTGTATGGTGGAACACGCCGGCTTCACCAAACCCATGATCTATGACTGGAGTAAGAGAGAAGACTCGTCATATCAGACCTGCTTTTGCACATGACATACCAGTATAGCATCTATTAAAAATAATATGGGAATTGTCCAGTTGTCAAACCTTGACCTGCTAAACAAAATGCATATCTGAGAGTAAATACTGTGATGATAGAGTGATGTGTGACCCTCCTCTGCTTGAGTTTGAGGGGAATACACCGCTGTTATTCACTGCTGGAGTTGCTGGATCATCATAGCAGCTGCTGGATTCATTTACTACAAGTCAAAAACAACAGGTCTGTGAGAAGAGAGCAAACCAGCGACGTGTCTATTCCAGAACAATGAAGTATAAATCTCATGGCATGAGAACTGGCTGCTTAAAAACACAATGAAATAATAATAATAATAAAAAAACATGATTATGTACATACATAATTATAACATTACGTAATTGAGTGGACAAATTAAAGTGTGGATCTGTGATATTACATTGGCCAGTTTTTAACAGATATAGGATTTTGCTTTTGACTTTTATTATATTTTTTATTTTGTTGTCAGATGGCAAAAACAGATATCCACAATATAAAGGATTCAGGAAGCAGAAGATGTGCAAATTAGTAAGATCTATAGTTTACATTGACCAAAACATTTAAGAAAAGGTGTTTATTATCTGCAATCACAGACAGACTTTCAGATGGGATTGCATTTCTCAGATAACCACAGAGTTTGCCGAAAAACTGTTGGTAAGCTACTATGGATGGGACTAGTTTATCCAGAGGTAGTTAGAGAAATTTCTCATTTTAATCCCATTCGAATGTGCCAATTCTGTTATTTCTTGCATAATCTTTTTAACAATTCCTTAGCAATTTACATACTTTTTTGGCAAACTCGCTAATGCAAAATCACTGATCTCGGGTGAGTTTAGAAAACAATGTCTAAATAGGGTTTGAGATTCTTCTCTATACATCTGTTGATTGTCTTTCAACTGTTAAAGGCAAGCTTCAAGACACGAAGGATCAGAGCTCTTTGAAATAAGAGACCAAATCGAGGAGGTCCTTCTTGGGCGAAGCTCAGGGAGCTGTCTAAGCATAGTGAGGGCCTCACAGAACAACAAAGTGAGGTAAACACTTTCATAAAATATTGCCTATAATCTATATGGGCAGTATGTAAGGGACAATGTTGTCATCTGGTCATTATTGCAAAATAATCCCCAAATGGATAATCAGGACCCCAAAAAAGTGGTTTATAGTAGCACTGGTGTCATTAGTCTGACACTTAGGGGTGGTTTCCCGGAAAGGGTTTAAATTAAGCCAGGAGTAGGTGTTAGTTATATTAGGACATTTAAAGTGTTTTTACAAACATACCTTGCAAAAAACATTACTGGTTGTGTATCTTGAGACAAAACAATGGCACA
Source organism: Sinocyclocheilus rhinocerous (assembly GCF_001515625.1). Classification (NCBI taxonomy): domain Eukaryota; kingdom Metazoa; phylum Chordata; class Actinopteri; order Cypriniformes; family Cyprinidae; genus Sinocyclocheilus; species Sinocyclocheilus rhinocerous. Next base: position 28,037 of record NW_015624200.1, read on the forward strand.
GACATATTTTAAGCTGTTTTCAGTTAAGACAGTTCAGACATACATTTTAGTCTGGACCGGGAAACCGCCTAAAATTAGTGTTGTATATTAAGAAATATCAGACTGCTGAATGTCACAAATGATCATCAGCATCAAATAAAGTGTAATAAAGTCCTATAAGTTTTCTTTTAATGAATTAAAGCAAAGGGTAATTTTAAACTGATTCTTAATTATCATATATTTGTAATGTTTGTTACAGGAGTGATGAACAGTCCTGTGCTGGCGCGCTGCTGTCGAAGTTTGGTTGGCTGCCGACAATGTGTCGACGTTATACTTCAGGAGGGTCAAGGATGCGTAAAATGTCGGTCTGCAATTACAGGGGAATCCCTGGTGGCTGTAGCTGGCCTCTCTGAAGTGTTAAATGTAATTAGGGCCATAGAAGAGCAGTACAGTTCTGAATAAGGTTGCTGCTGTGGTATAGTGCATGTTGTTTCAAATGTTCAATTGCTACCAGAAGATTTTTTTAAATTCAATTTCATTAATACAACTCTTATTATAATTGTAGTGTTTTCTTAATATTGTATACATTTCATGCTACAGTATGCAAAAAAATGAATGCACAATAGGACAAGTTTTGTTAGTCATGATAGGTTATTTTTGGTGGCTGTAGTTGGCCTCTCTAAAGTTTTGAATGTAATTAGGCCCACAGAAGAGCAGTGCAGTTATGTATAACGTTGCTGCTGTGGTATAGTGCATGTTGTTTCAAATGTTCAATTGCTACCAGAAGACTTCATTTGTTTTTATTCAGTTTTATTAATGACTCTTAATATGATTGTATTGTTCTCTTAAGATTCTATACATTTTCATGCTACAGTACGCCAAAAAATTTATGTACAATCAGAGAAGTTTTGTCAGTCATGTTAGTGGTACATTATAAAGCATCTCTATGCACATCTTCTGGTAATGTTGATTAGTTCAGATAGACAGTCTTGATATGGCCTGTAATGCTCGTTTACAGTGTAGTTCAGTACATTTCCAAAGTCACAATAAAGTGAACTAAACTCTGTCTCTGCCCTGATTTTGTCCTCTTCCGATTGAAATGGGTCAGTGCCAAATGCTGTTCCTGTCTGTATAGGTCGGCAGCTTCTGAGGCACTCGGCAGCAGTTGCTCTGAAATTATTGCCTTACAGCCATCTCTGGCCAGCAGATTGGGAATGCCTTTGCCTATAAATAGAAACATTTGAATTGTAAGAATAAAACAAATATTGATAATACTGTATTAAATAGTACTGTAAGAACTTTCTACCAGTCTTGCAGAGTTTAGGTCCTGCCTTGCTCCACCTGCTGTAACTGTAATTTTCAAGTCATTCTGAAGACCTTCATTAGCTGGATCTGTTTTGTTAGATTAGGGTTGGAGCTAAACTCTGCAGGATCTGGCCCTTCAGGACACTGAAAGTATGTGCATATATTGGCAGTTGGTTTACTGAATAATGATTGGTTTGAGTCTTACCTCTCAGATAGGTCCTTCAAGGTATCTTGGAGAGGTGAGGTGTCCAAGTCGCAACATCTAGCTACTGGGGTGCCTCAGGGCTCAGTACTTGGACCACTTCTCTTCTCTGTCTACATGGCATCACTAGGTTCTGTCATTCAGAAACATGGCTTTTCATGTCACTGCTATGCTGATGACACTCAACTCTACCTCACATTCAACCCTGATGATCCGACGATAGCTGCTCGCATCTCAGCATGTCTAACAGACATTTCTTGTTGGATGACGGACCATCACCTTCAACTCAACCTGGCTAAGACAGAACTGCTTGTGGTTTCAACAAACCCATCACTTTATCAAAATTTCACCATCCAGTTAGGCTCATCAACCATAACTCCTTCAAAAACAGATAGAAACCTTGGAGTTGTGATTGATGATAAGCTGAATTTCTCAGACCACATCGCTAAAACTGCCCGGTCCTGCAGATTTGCTTTATACAACATTAGGAAGACCAGGCCCTTTCTTTCAGAACATGCAACACAACTCCTTGTTCAAGCTCTTGTTAGGTCCAGGCTGGACTATTGCAATGCTCTCTTGGCAGGTCTTCCAGCCACTTCTATCAAACCTCTACAACTAATCCAAAATGCCGCTGCAAGATTAATCTTTAATGAGCCGAAAAGAACACATGTCAAACCTCTGTTCATCAATTTGCACTGGCTACCAGTAGCTGCTCGCATTAAATTCAAGGCATTAATGTTTGCCTACAAAACCACCACTGGCTCTGCACCCATTTACCTAAATTCATTACTTCAGAGTTATGTGCCCTCTAGAAGCTTGCGTTCTGCAAGTGAACGGCGTATTATTGTGCCATCTAAAAGAGGCACAAAATCACTTTCACAGACTTTTTCATTAACTGTTCCCTCCTGGTGGAATGACCTGCCCAAATCAATCCGAGCAGCTGAGTCCTTAACCATCTTCAAGAAACGACTAAAAACACATCTGTTCCACCTTTATTTGACCCTCTAACTCTAACACTTTCTATTCTATTATAATTCTACTTTATCTATATTTATCATCTTTTTTTTATTTTACATTTCCAAAGTCACAATAAAGTGAACTAAACTCTGTCTCTGCCCTGATTTTGTCCTCTTCCGATTGAAATGGGTCAGTGCCAAATGCTGTTCCTGTCTGTATAGGTCGGCAGCTTCTGAGGCACTCGGCAGCAGTTGCTCTGAAATTATTGCCTTACAGCCATCTCTGGCCAGCAGATTGGGAATGCCTTTGCCTATAAATAGAAACATTTGAATTGTAAGAATAAAACAAATATTGATAATACTGTATTAAATAGTACTGTAAGAACTTTCTACCAGTCTTGCAGAGTTTAGGTCCTGCCTTGCTCCACCTGCTGTAACTGTAATTTTCAAGTCATTCTGAAGACCTTCATTAGCTGGATCTGTTTTGTTAGATTAGGGTTGGAGCTAAACTCTGCAGGATCTGGCCCTTCAGGACACTGAAAGTATGTGCATATATTGGCAGTTGGTTTACTGAATAATGATTGGTTTGAGTCTTACCTCTCAGATAGGTCCTTCAAGGTATCTTGGAGAGGTGAGGTGTCCAAGTCGCAACATCTAGCTACTGGGGTGCCTCAGGGCTCAGTACTTGGACCACTTCTCTTCTCTGTCTACATGGCATCACTAGGTTCTGTCATTCAGAAACATGGCTTTTCATATCACTGCTATGCTGATGACACTCAACTCTACCTCACATTCAACCCTGATGATCCGACGATAGCTGCTCGCATCTCAGCATGTCTAACAGACATTTCTTGTTGGATGACGGACCATCACCTTCAACTCAACCCGGCTAAGACAGAACTGCTTGTGGTTCCAGCAAACCCATCGTTTCATCACAATTTCACCATCCAGTTAGGCACATCAACCATAACTCCTTCAAAAACAACTAGAAACCTTGGAGTTGTGATTGATGATAAGCTGAATTTCTCAGACCACAATGCTAAAACTGGGGTCCTGCAGATTTGCTTTATACAAAATTAGGAAGATCAGGCCCTTTCTTTCAGAACATGCAACCCAACTCCTTGTTCAAGCTCTTGTTCTGTCCAGGCTGGACTATTGCAATGCTCTCTTGGCAGGTCTTCCAGCCACTTCTATCAAACCTCTACAATTAATCCAAAATGCCACTGCAAGATTAATCTTTAATGAGCCGAAAAGAACGCATGTCACACCTCTGTTCATCAATTTGCACTGGCTACCAGTAGCTGCTCGCATTAAATTCAAGGCATTAATGTTTGCCTACAAAACCACCACTGGCTCTGCACCCATTTACCTAAATTCATTACTTCAGAGTTATGTGCCCTCTAGAAGCTTGCGTTCTGCAAGTGAACGGCGTATTATTGTGCCATCTAAAAGAGGCACAAAATCACTTTCACAGACTTTTTCATTAACCGTTCCCTCCTGGTGGAATGACCTGCCCAAATCAATCCGAGCAGCTGAGTCCTTAACCATCTTCAAGAAACGACTAAAAACACATCTGTTCCACCTTTATTTGACCCTCTAACTCGAACACTTTCTATTCTATTTTAATTCTACTATATCTATTTATATTATTTTTTATTTAAAAAAAAATCAACTAACACTAGCTTTCTATTTTTTTTTCCTATTCTATCTACTTGTTTTTCTTTGTGTATGTGTGTGTATAT
>NW_015624200.1:33469-35624 GCF_001515625.1 Sinocyclocheilus rhinocerous
CAGTTTTAGGTCGGTGTGGCTGACTCTTAACTTTTATAAAGAATATCTCTTTGGATTTGAGACTTTAGTCTTTGCAAACTTTACAGATCTTCTTTATGCACCAAGAGCTTGTAACACTCCAAAGAGAAAGGAAAAATTTAAATCGCATCATATGACCCCTTAAATGTTCATTTCAACATTGACTAATACATTATTCAAATCAAACGTGTTTGTTAACATAAATGCACTGTGAACTATCAAATAATGAATAACTTTTCATTATTATTAATAAATACTGTAATAAATGTATTGCTCATTGTTAGTTCATGTTAGTTTAATGCATTAACAAATGACACCTTATTGTAAAGTGTTACCAGATTAATAAATGCTGTAGAAGTGTTGTTCATTTTTAATTCATGTTAGCTAATGCATTAACTAATGTTAACAAATACAACCTTACTGTTGCCAATAGCTATATACTGTATATACTGTATGCCATAAAAATTAGACATCTGTGATAATAATGAATAAATAAATGTCACCTTAGTTGATGTTGTCTGGAGGTAAGGCAGTCGTTGCTGGTTATGCCTGTATGCTGCCAAGATGTCTTGCATGAAGAGGGTTAGATAAAATTCTCTACCATGGTCCACTCTGACCTGATCCCACATCCCATGGGAAAGGACAGCATTTCTAGGAAAATAAAATATAGTTAAACTTTGATGTTATCACTGAGTGTACCAAAAATATGGTAATATTAGAGTAGAAAATCTTAGTCTTACTTGTGCACCTCTTCATAAATTGTTCAATTGTTTTTTATTGGCATGGTGGAATGTCCAACAATTGTTTAGCTAAAGCCATCAATGGCTATGACGTGGGTCACGCCAAACATGCAAAGTTTTTCGTTCTGGTCCATATGCAGTTTGTGACCAACATACTCTGCATTATATGGGACAGGATTTAAATTACATGCACCCTGAAACAAAACAGAGTCAATTAGATTACATATAGAAAGTATTCAGCCCCCAGTTTTAGAAGCACTGGTGTAGAGAGACTATAGGGCAGTTTCCCGGACAGGGTTTAAGTCTAGTCCCAGACTAAAATGCAAGTTTAAGCCATACTGAAAACAGCTTGCACTGAGATATCTTAAAACATATATCAGTGCCATTGTGTTGTCTCAGGATATGCACACCAATAATGCTTTTTTTTTGTTAGGTATGTTTGTAAAGACTACTTTAAAATCCTAATATAACTAAGGTCTAGTCCGGGCTTAATCTAAAACTTGTCCAGGAAACCTCCAGGAAATGACCCTATACTTGCCCTGTGCCTATGTCATTTCATTATTTATCATAAAAATACATAATTATCATGTGTTAGCATCTACATTATTAAACATTACATAATCATACATCAATGTTTATTTAGTATTTAACTTTCAGAAGTAGAGATAAAACCTACAGTTAACCTAAAGTTAAATACTAAATACACATTGATGTATGATTATGTAATGTTTAATAATGTAGATGCTAACACATGATAATTATGTATTTTTATGATAAATAATGTACTATGGCACATACCTGGCATCAAGCCTGGTGATATGGTTCATGCATCTGTGCCAATGTCCTCCCCACTCGAACCTCTGATGCATGAACTCCTTGTGCAGCAAGGTAGCCCGTCATCATTTTACGTCTGTAATATGGTCCAGTCTGTTCACACCAATGAGTCAAAATTAACCAATAATAGTAACTTGGATACAAGATGATTACATAAAGGTAAAGCAATTACATTGCAAAGCTCAGTTTCTCTTTTTCAAGTGGTAAATATTTTTTCAGACGTTTAGGAATATTTTCAATAAATGTTTCATCTAGATATACATTGATTGTGGTAATCGACACAATAAATGCAATGACATTAAAACTTTTATTTAGGTCTGTTCCCATTTATTTTAATGGATTTTATTGGTTAATGAACCATTTGGGCTATATATATATTTATACAACAGTTCGTTCTGGTTCTCAAATCTGATTGGTTGAGAACCGTGAGATATTGTATTGGTATCGCTACAGGAACGCCCTTTCACAATTTTGTATCACTCTGCTTGTTCTAGCCGGGTCTGTTTTTTTTTTTTAATTATTCACTGAGCTAATCGTTGAGTATGTTAGTTAATAGAAGAAGA
>NW_015624200.1:38221-39750 GCF_001515625.1 Sinocyclocheilus rhinocerous
TAGAGATAAAACCTACAGATAACCTAAAGCTAAATACTAAATACACATTGATGTATGATTATGTAATGTTTAATAATGTAGATGCTAACACATGATAATTATGTATTTTTATGATAAATAATGTACTATGGCACATACCTGGCATCAAGCCTGGTGATATGGTTCATGCATCTGTGCCAATGTCCTCCCCACTCGAACCTCTGATGCATGAACTCCTTGTGCAGCAAGGTAGCCCGTCATCATTTTACGTCTGTAATATGGTCCAGTCTGTTCACACCAATGAGTCAAAATTAACCAATAATAGTAACTTGGATACAAGATGATTACATAAAGGTAAAGCAATTACATTGCAAAGCTCAGTTTCTCTTTTTCAAGTGGTAAATATTTTTTCAGACGTTTAGGAATATTTTCAATAAATGTTTCATCTAGATATACATTGATTGTGGTAATCGACACAATAAATGCAATGACATTAAAACTTTTATTTAGGTCTGTTCCCATTTATTTTAATGGATTTTATTGGTTAATGAACCATTTGGGCTATATATATATTTATACAACAGTTCGTTCTGGTTCTCAAATCTGATTGGTTGAGAACCGTGAGATATTGTATTGGTATCGCTACAGGAACGCCCTTTCACAATTTTGTATCACTCTGCTTGTTCTAGCCGGGTCTATGTTTTTTTTTAATTATTCACTGAGCTAATCTGAGATTTATCGTGCAGCCCTATTGTACTGGTATCGCTACAGGTACGCCCTTTCACAATTTTGTATCACTCCGTGCTTGTTCTAGCCGGGTCTGTTTTTTTTTTTTAATTATTCACTGAGCTAATCGTTGAGTATGTTAGTTAATATAAGAAGAAACGTCTAGCTTCACGGTCTCTCTCTCTCATTTGGATGCTCGTCTTGCCGCATTGTTTCTCTCTTATAACCTCATTATTTCTCACTAATAACCTAACTGAAGCAGCACATGCCCTTGATATGAATTCTAAAAGTGACGTATGTTTAATGTGATTGCCTGCGGCCTCGTGCCTCTGGCCTAATCACAGGCATGCTGACATAGAGCTGGTATCGCTCTCGTACTCGAGTGATATTGCTCATATATACTGAACAAAAATATAAACGCAACACTTTTGTTTTTGCCCCCATTTTTCATGAGCTCTGTGCATTCAAAATGCCATCAATAAAATGCACCTGTGTATTTTTAAAACTAATTATACATTTCATAGTGTTTTTATACATTTTTATATTAATTCCAAAATAATAACAGTTTACAATAAGGTTTCATTAGTTAACATTAGTTAACTACTTTAGTTAACATGAACTAAGAATAAACAATAGCCTACTTCTACAGTATTTATTAATCTTAGTTCATATTAATTTCAGCATTTACTAATGCACTATTAAAATCAAAAGTTGTGTTTGTTAACATTAGTCTATGCACTGTGAACTAACATGAACTAACAATGAACAACAGTATTTGTATTAACTAATGTAAACAAAGATGAATAAATACTGTAATAAATGTT
>NW_015624200.1:39962-43461 GCF_001515625.1 Sinocyclocheilus rhinocerous
TTAATCTTAGTTAATATTAATTTCAACATTTACTAATGCACTATTAAAATCAAAATGTGTTTAACATTAGTTTATGCACTATGAACTAACAATGAACAACAGTATTTGTATTAACTAATGTAAACAAAGATTAATAAATACTGTAATAAATGTTCATTGTTTGTTTATGTTAGTTAACAAATTAACTAATCTTAACACTATATATATATATTTTTTTTTTTGTGAACTTATGTTCAGCTTTTCTTTTTAATAGTCAACTTATTTTTGGGTCATCGTCATAAAAGCTCTGTAAACACTGCCACAGACACGAAGACATTTCATCACGCTGAACGCTCACTAAAAACCGACGCAGTCATCACGTTTTCAAGTAATTTCATGTTTAATTTTGACGTGACTCAAAGCAGTGATATCTAAGCAGGAGAGTTGTTTACTTACTTTATAATTAGTCAATAAAGCCATCATTTTCTTAATTCAGGTCGAGAGCATGCACGAAAACAAGAGGCAGGGTTTATCGCATGAACTATTCACATTCAATCTTAACCGAACACATCCAATTATAGCGCGATGACTCTCACGTGACTTTCCCCCATTCATTCTCAATTACAACCCAGAAAAGTCACGGCACGCTAAGGGGTCTCTGTTGTAAGTCTATGGACTGAAGGGAGGCAAGCCTCCGCTGTAACTTTACCTGCGGGTGTCGCTGTTGGACAGTGTTACATTATAAAACAAAGTGACTTTTAGACTTTTAATGTCATATTTAGTCATATTTGCGCTTTCATTATTTTTGTAATATCGATGTATATATATATCAATGGTTCCCAACCTTTTTTCTGCCACGGCACAGTTTTGATAAGTAAAAAATATCACGGCACACCACTAAGCACTGAAATATGGAAAACAGACACTTGCACTTAACATTTAATGAAAATCATGCTCAAATGGAGTTAATGTGGTTTTTTTACCATCGAATGTACAGACGTATGTGTTTTGTCCATCATTACGATGGCCACATCTGAGGCAGTAAAGTGTATCACATTACGTTTTCATCAATTTACTGGTTATAAAGTTTATTGTAGCTGTATGGGAGCTCAGATTTTCTTGTTGTTTATTACATTTGGCCAAAATCTCATGATATAAAAGATGAACCACTATGCACCGGATATTTAAAATGTACAAAAGTATATTGGCTACACCTAGACATTCTGAATAGAGGCGGGGTGGAGTTACGAAGTTTGACTGACAGGTTGAGGATCCAATGGATTACAAGGTTTACTCACAAGCTCTTTTGAATGCTTTTCATTAGTTAAAAATTTTTAAAACCCACAAACAGACAAGCCCAGGCACAGTGGTTGGGAAACACTGGTCTATCTATCTATCTATCTATCTATCTATCTATCTATCTATCTGTGTGTGTGTACTTTAGTCGACAGGTCCATTTTCTACAGAATAAAGATATACAGGTGCATCTCAATAAATTAGAATGTCATGGAAAAGTTCATTTATTTCAGTAATTCAACTCATGTATTGAAACTCGTTCTTTTAATTGTGATGATTTTGGCTCACATTTAACAAAAACCCACCAATTCACTATCTCAACAAATTAGAAAAAAACTCACCAGACCTGAACCCCATAGAGAATCTATGGGGTATTGTCAAGAGGAAAATGAGAAACAAGAGATCAAAAAATGCAGATGAGCTGAAGGCCGCTGTCAAAGAAACCTGGGCTTCCATACCACCTCAGTAGTGCCACAAACTGATCACCTCCATGCTACGCCGAATTGAGGCAGTAATTAAAGCAGAAGGAGACCCTACCAAGTTATTGAGTACATGTACAGTAAATGAACATACTTTCCAGATTGCCAACAATTCACTAAAAATGTTTTTTTTATTGGTCTTATGGAGTATTCTAATTTGTTGAGATAGTGAGTTGGTGGGTTTTTGTTAAATGTGAGCCAAAATCATCACAATTAAAAGAACCAAAGACTTAAACTACTTCAGTCTGTGTGCATTGAATATATTTAATACACGAGTTTCACAATTTGAGTTGAATTACTGAAATAAATGAACTTTTCCACGACATTCTAATTTATTGCGATGCACCTGTATTCAAAAGCAAGACGTGAAAAAACCAGGGACGGAAATGGCAACTGAGCTGATAAGTGATCCTCTGCTGCCATCTACTGGTTATAATGTTAATTTCATGTCATTTTCATCTTAAAACTCTTTTCTGCCAGGAGACACATATTTGGCACATTTTTTCATGCAATCTTTATGAATGAAAAGTGAATTTATAAAGTGAATGTTACTGCACAGCTGTAGAGTTGAGAAATAATAAAGGCTTTAAAATATAAGTGTTTAAACAAATGTGTTCATGACTATGAAGGTAAGTTATTGATTATCAAGAATACCATTATGATGTAATTTACGAGATAGCATCGCTAGCTAGCTAACGTTAGCCTAAACAGTTACAATAGTGTTTAGTTGTCAGCATTTAAATGTACAGTATTACGTGTCTAGGTACTCCCCTGGGATTACCAGGCTCGGCATATAAAATTATGTTGTGAAATAACATGAAACCATATGTTAATGCCGCTATCATTCTTTACGATGTTGCAATTATTTTGTTTCTCAGTTTCTGAACAGAGCGAGGCAGGAGAGGTTTCTGTGAGGTCTCAAGTGTCTCTACCTTTGTATACCACAACACCAAATGAGCTTCACTGGAAGTTTACGTGCTGGCTTATCTTTATGTGGAAGTTCTAAAGAACGCTCTGTGCATATGGTCAGTTGTTTCAGCATGGTGACATAGTGAAATGTGTGTACTTAGTTTTATTTGTAGGCTGTATTATTTAACTGGTCAAATGGTGTTTTCATGACAGTGTATGAATAAAAATGTAATGCATGGTAAACTGTAGGCAAGCTCACAACCCCAAGTCCACACAATATCACATAATTGGCAAAAAGTTATGGCTATTAGGTAAAACTACATTTTTACTATTATTAACAATGCTAATAATTATACTTAACAAATAAATGTTGGTTTTTGCAGAGGTTTCATTATCAAAATATTGTAAAATGCTATGTAAATAATAGTAATGATCATAATAATAATTTAAAAGGCAGAAATTTCTTCTGTATGTTGTTGAAGACATCATGTTGATTCAACATACAGATTTAGTCAAAAATTCAACATTGATTTATAAGTGGTTTATTAACCTTTTTTAACAATTTAGCATTAAACGTTATATCAACACTGAAACTACCACATATTATTTCAACCATATTTCAATGTTAAAGGTCGGTCATGTGCCAGCTGGGAAACTGAAAGAGTAACACTTGTGTAGGTGCTCAGCTACATGAAACTGCTTTGATTAGATTTTTTTAGATTCAGAATATATTTCAAAATAGTATTACTGTAGAAATGTTGTAAATTTCTGTCTTACTCAGTTTTGTATTTTGATTTTGATGTAAAAAAGTGTAAATTGGCCTCTAGAGTACATAC
>NW_015624200.1:46819-50203 GCF_001515625.1 Sinocyclocheilus rhinocerous
AACACTGAAACTACCACATATTATTTCAACCATATTTCAATGTTAAAGGTCGGTCATGTGCCAGCTGGGAAACTGAAAGAGTAACACTTGTGTAGGTGCTCAGCTACATGAAACTGCTTTGATTAGATTTTTTTAGATTCAGAATATATTTCAAAATAGTATTACTGTAGAAATGTTGTAAATTTCTGTCTTACTCAGTTTTGTATTTTGATTTTGATGTAAAAAAGTGTAAATTGGCCTCTAGAGTACATACAGTTTTGCTGGTGTTTGAGTCTATGTAAGAAAGGAATTTATGTAAATTGAAAGATGTTGTCATTGAATGCATTTTGTGCCGCTCACATAGACTGCTGTTGTGATCACTGTGAAAAGATTAGAAAAAGTGACCTAAAGCCAAGTTCACACTACACAACTTTAAACGAAGGCAGATCGCTGTGCTGTTCGGACTACATGACTTGCTGTCTGTCTTGAAGTCATTGTGGTGTTCACACTACGCAACACTACATAAATGATCCACAACAGGAAGTCACAAACTACATGAGCTGACAACAACTGACACCCAATGACTCTATCCCGTCCCCAAACCACGTTTTGTCACGAAAACACACGCGAGAAGTTGAACGGGAATGATGCAAAACAACACATGAAACAGGAGTTGTTTATTTGAAAATGAACATCGGGAAGAAATCTACACTGCAAGCTGTTTGCGCGATAATTTGTTCTGAAAAATATTTATCTCCATTTATTGTCTCCAAACTTTTCATAAAGCCGTGTTGCTGCTGCTGTTTTTCTTCTGCTGACCTCAAACCATGCCTTGCTCTCTCATTGGCTGTAGCTTGTTGCGACACCTGACCCAACATGATGTCAAGTCGGCCGACTGGTCAAGATATTTAGCATGCTAGATATTTGTTTGGCGTCAGCGAGCCTCTTTAATGCGTTGTTGAGTAGTTCACACACAAAGATTGCTGAGCGCCGATCACCCACTGAATTTCCCCCGATCACAGCCCAACCTGTCGGCGAGCTCGTTGACTCGCAAATCGGGCTTAAAATCCTGTAGTGTGAATTTGGCTTAAGTTTTGAGAAATGTGTCCTAGTGATTGTAAAAAAAAATATATATATATAAGACTTTTGATTCTAAATTCTCCTTTGTCATGAGCTCTTTACCACAGCAACACCCTGACACACATAAATAGTGGCGTTAACTAACTTCATCATTTAGAGAATTATGCAGAAACCTACTTCTATATTTCCCACTAAACAAGTAACTATTATGAGATAACATATTTCAATCCTGAATATATCCATGTATTAGAGTAACCTCTCAGTTTATGGATGTATAGAGAGCAAGAAATGTTAATGATGAGGAACAACTTGTGATAAATCAGCTAAATATTTCTTACAAATATCATGGAATTTATTGTTCGTAGATATTTACTTCATATCGACAATATATTGAATAGTTAATTTCTGTCATTAATTGTAAACTTATAGACCACACAATTTGGCTAAATGACAATCTTGGGATCTTCTCAGCCAAGGTGAGCTGAATGAATAGTGGCGTATAATTATAAGACAAACTAAATCTATAAAATAATTTTAAAAAAGGTTGAAATAATAAAAACACGATTGGAGGAAAATTGCAATGATTTATCAACACGACCTTTACTGCACTCTCTGAGAAAAGGCTGTCTTCATAAGTTAGCTTTACATGTTTTCAGACAAGATGGTGATGTAGGCTTCCACTTCACAGAGAATGTCATTGTAGGAGTCGCAGGGCGTCTTCAGAACAGACAGGGCATCTTCCACCAACTGTGTGGCTTCATCCACGCTCTTTTCTCTTGATCTACACAGAAGCTCAGTGATTCTTGCACTGCTCTGCACTAGATCTCCCAGAGCAAATGTCAGAACAGGCTGAAATTCATTCTGTTCAACTGGAGGCATCACCCTCCCCAGATCACTGTTTGCCAGTCGAACAGCGACTACAGGGCCGAAGACGTTCCCCAAGAGTCCCATGGTCTTCTGATGCAGATCCTTTACCACTGCAGCCTTGTCCTTCAGTGACACTCCAGAGAAGGCAATCTGCTCATAAAGATCATGTTTCTCCTTTTGGACATGTTTGTTCTCCTTCTCAGAAACATCCAGGATCAGGCGCATAACATCTCTCACCCTGGCGCAGTTTTTCTCAATGCTTTCACTCTCATTTGCTTCCACTGCAGGGGAAGGGCTTTGATTCAGGTGAGCGTTGAGTATCTCTAAAAGTCTGTTGGTGATGTTGAAGTATTTGTGCACATAGTGGTGGAGGGTCTGAGTGGACCTTATCAGTTCTCATTTCTTGAGCTCGTCTTTCTTGCCAAAGAGCACAGACAGCATTCTGGTGCCTTCTGTTGGTCAAGAGGAAAGCACTTCATTTAGCAGCACATAAACACAACTGTTATTTGTTGCTTCCTGAATACATCACACTACTGATTTAAAAGACATAATTTGATTGAAACCTTTAGGTTTTAAACTTTTGCATTGACAATGTTTATTTCATATGAAAAAACTTGAGGAATCTCTGGTTAATGTTTTTAAACTTTTATTTCATTGAATTCAGAGAGACTGTAGCAGGCAGATTTAGATACAGCATTTAACAAACACCTAAAAGATTTGAATGCATTATAAGAGGCTGTATTCAAATCCAACTTCAAGGTACACCAGGAGCGCCGGTTTTTATTCTTGGTGATTTTAACCATTGTAAATTAGAGACAGTTCTCTCCGGGTATGAACAGTATGTTAAAGACAACACAAGAGGTAAAAATGTCTTAGATAAATGCTACGGGAACATAAAAGAGCCATACACGTCCAGACTAAGGCCTCCTCTATCAAATTCATATCACAACACTGTGTTTTTAATTACGACATATAAGACTCTGTTGAAGAGACACAAACCTGTGGTGAAAAATGTTAATGTGTGGTCAAAGGACAGTGTTGAAGCCTTGAAAGGCTGTTTTCTTTGTACTGATTGGGAAGTTTTCCATAGCGAAACCCTACATAACAAAGGAGATCAAATACTGTATTAACAGGAAGAAACTAACTTTTCGCAGTCATGATACTCTTGGAGCAAGAATTGTTCAGAAGGATTTGAATGGACTATTAAGAGATGCCAGGAATAAACATAAAGAACTCCTGGAGAACAAGCTGTATATGTCTAACCCTAAACAGCTATGGGACTCTATGAAATCTATAACTAATACGCAGTCTTTCAGAAACAGTTTATTTTTTTGAAAAAAAGTGAATGATTTAAATGACTTTTATCTAAGATTTGAGAAGTGTGGGCATATTTCTGAGAATAGTATTAGTGTAATGGAGTCTTTTTCAGATATTATTAAAGATAAGTTATTGATTGAT
>NW_015624200.1:51275-59159 GCF_001515625.1 Sinocyclocheilus rhinocerous
GGCATCTGCGACGCGTCAGCTAACCTCTTTGATGCATTGTTGAGTAGTTCACACATAAAGATTGCCGAGCGCTGATCACCCACTGAATTTCCCCCGATCACAGCCCAACCTGTCGGCGAGCTCGTTGACTCGCAAATCGGGCTTAAAATCCTGTAGTGTGAATTTGGCTTAAGTTTTGAGAAATGTGTCCTAGTGATTGTAAAAAAAAATATATATATATAAGACTTTTGATTCTAAATTCTCCTTTGTCATGAGCTCTTTACCACAGCAACACCCTGACACACATAAATAGTGGCGTTAACTAACTTCATCATTTAGAGAATTATGCAGAAACCTACTTCTA
Organism: Sinocyclocheilus rhinocerous; assembly: GCF_001515625.1. Classification (NCBI taxonomy): domain Eukaryota; kingdom Metazoa; phylum Chordata; class Actinopteri; order Cypriniformes; family Cyprinidae; genus Sinocyclocheilus; species Sinocyclocheilus rhinocerous. Next base: position 51,619 of record NW_015624200.1, read on the forward strand.
TATTTCCCACTAAACAAGTAACTATTATGAGATAACATATTTCAATCCTGAATATATCCATGTATTAGAGTAACCTCTCAGTTTATGGATGTATAGAGAGCAAGAAATGTTAATGATGAGGAACAACTTGTGATAAATCAGCTAAATATTTCTTACAAATATCATGGAATTTATTGTTCGTAGATATTTACTTCATATCGACAATATATTGAATAGTTAATTTCTGTCATTAATTGTAAACTTATAGACCACACAATTTGGCTAAATGACAATCTTGGGATCTTCTCAGCCAAGGTGAGCTGAATGAATAGTGGCGTATAATTATAAGACAAACTAAATCTATAAAATAATTTTAAAAAAGGTTGAAATAATAAAAACACGATTGGAGGAAAATTGCAATGATTTATCAACACGACCTTTACTGCACTCTCTGAGAAAAGGCTGTCTTCATAAGTTAGCTTTACATGTTTTCAGACAAGATGGTGATGTAGGCTTCCACTTCACAGAGAATGTCATTGTAGGAGTCGCAGGGCGTCTTCAGAACAGACAGGGCATCTTCCACCAACTGTGTGGCTTCATCCACGCTCTTTTCTCTTGATCTACACAGAAGCTCAGTGATTCTTGCACTGCTCTGCACTAGATCTCCCAGAGCAAATGTCAGAACAGGCTGAAATTCATTCTGTTCAACTGGAGGCATCACCCTCCCCAGATCACTGTTTGCCAGTCGAACAGCGACTACAGGGCCGAAGACGTTCCCCAAGAGTCCCATGGTCTTCTGATGCAGATCCTTTACCACTGCAGCCTTGTCCTTCAGTGACACTCCAGAGAAGGCAATCTGCTCATAAAGATCATGTTTCTCCTTTTGGACATGTTTGTTCTCCTTCTCAGAAACATCCAGGATCAGGCGCATAACATCTCTCACCCTGGCGCAGTTTTTCTCAATGCTTTCACTCTCATTTGCTTCCACTGCAGGGGAAGGGCTTTGATTCAGGTGAGCGTTGAGTATCTCTAAAAGTCTGTTGGTGATGTTGAAGTATTTGTGCACATAGTGGTGGAGGGTCTGAGTGGACCTTATCAGTTCTCATTTCTTGAGCTCGTCTTTCTTGCCAAAGAGCACAGACAGCATTCTGGTGCCTTCTGTTGGTCAAGAGGAAAGCACTTGCATTTAGCAGCACATAAACACAACTGTTATTTGTTGCTTCCTGAATACATCACACTACTGATTTAAAAGACATAATTTGATTGAAACCTTTAGGTTTTGAACTTTTGCATTGACAATGTTTATTTCATATGAAAAAACTTGAGGAATCTCTGGTTAATGTTTTTAAACTTTTATTTCATTGAATTCAGAGAGACTGTAGCAGGCAGATTTAGATACAGCATTTAACAAACACCTAAAAGATTTGAATGCATTATAAGAGGCTGTATTCAAATCCAACTTCAAGGTACACCAGGAGCGCCGGTTTTTATTCTTGGTGATATTAACCATTGTAAATTAGAGACAGTTCTCTCCGGGTATGAACAGTATGTTAAAGACAACACAAGAGGTAAAAATGTCTTAGATAAATGCTACGGGAACATAAAAGAGCCATACACGTCCAGACTAAGGCCTCCTCTATCGAACTCTGATCTCAACACTGTGTTTTTAATTCCGATATATAAGACTCTGTTGAAGAGACACAAACCCGTGGTAAAAAATGTTAATGTGTGGTCAAAGGACAAAGGACAGTGTTGAAGCCTTGAAAGGCTGTTTTCTTTGTACTGATTGGTAAGTTTTCCATAGCGATGATATTGATGAAACTACCATGGTAATAACAGATTATATAAAATTTTGCACCGATAATGTGATACCAAAAAAGGAAGTGATCATTTATGCCAACAATAAACCCTACATAACAAAGGAGATCAAAGACTGTATTAACAGGAAGAAACTGGCTTTTCGCAATCATGATAGTCTTGAAGTAAGATTTGTTCAGAAGGCGTTGAATGGACTATTAACAGATGCCAGGAAGAAACATAAAGAACTACTGGAGATAAAACTGTATATGTCTAACCCTAAACAGCTATGGGACTCTATGAAATCTATAACTAATATGCAGTCTTTCAGAAATACAGTTTATTTTCTTGATTACTTACATAAAGTGAATGATTTACATGACTTTTATCTATGATCTGAGAAGTGTGGGCATATTTCTGAGAATAGTATTGGTGTAATGGAGTCTTTTTCAGATATTATTAAAGATAAGTTATTGATTGATCCGAATCAGATTAACTTCTGTTTAAAAAACATATTTGTTCAAAGAAATCGGCAGGCCCAGATGGAATTTCTCCCCATATTGTTAAGTGTTGTGCAGATAAACTGACTCCAGCTTGGCTTCCTATATTTCAACAATCCTTGGATTCAGGTATTGTTCCCAGTTTGTGGAAAAGAACATTGATTATACCTGTTCCTAAGATAGCTAGGCTTTTAGAGAATAATGATATTAGACCGGTTGCATTATCATCTGTGATTATGAAATGTTTTGAAAAGTGTTGTATCTATGTTAAAAGCAGAGGTCGCTAGTAATCTAGACCCCTTACAGTTCGCCTATAGACAAGGGAGAGGAACTGAAGATGCTATTACCAGCATTATGCACTTGATTTTGAAGCATTTAGAAGATCCTAAAGCTTATGCTTGTTTATTGATTTTAGCTCTGCTTTTAACACGATTCAACCTCATTTGGTAATTGATTGAGTGTAAACCCATGTATTATTAAGTAGTACTATTCTTTTTTTAACAGATAACTCAATGTGTAAAGGTAAACAATTTTCTTTCACATCAAAAGAGCAGTAGTAAAGGTGTTCCACAAGGCTGGGTCAGTTCACCCATTCTCTTTACACTTTTTACAAATGAATGCTTAAATAGGCATTCACAAAATTATATTTTTAAATATTCATGACAGCCATACTAAGTTTACTCTATGTGCATGACAATTAGCACTATTTATCAGTCAGAAATAAGTCAGTTTGTTGACTGGTGTGATTAAAATGAGCTAATAATAAATACAAAGAAAAAGGAAGAGATTTTTTTGGCCTCAAAATGTATAGGTGACCATCATCATGTGGTTATACATGATCATCATATTATCCAGTCACAGACCTATAAGTATTTGGGCGTTTACATAGATAGTTCACTTACATGGAAAACACACATTGAATGGGTTCCCTTTCATGGGAACTTCAAACTGCGTCCTCTAGGGGTCGCTATGGGGAACGTCTACGTGTCAGCACAGTATAAATCTAAGTTGATGCACCTGTTATTGACAGCATGGAGAATTGTTGGGCATGACAAACATTTTAACCTTCAAGATTTATATGATGAATGCGTTCTCAATAAGGTAGAGAGGATTCTTGGTGATCAGACTCATTTATTATATTTACAGTATGAACTGCTTCCCTCTGGTAGAATATATAGAATCCTAATGTGTAAGTTAAATCCTTTGTACCTGCATTGGTGTGTTTGTTTAACAAGAGTTTTTCTTGATCTTATTTTGAGGTTTTCTTTTTATCATTGTTTTTATTGTTATTATTATCTGTTTATTGTATGTCTGCAGCAACATTTAGTCCACAACAATTTTCCTCTCAAGGACAATAAAGTATACTACTACTACTACTACTATTACTATATAACACATGAAAAAAATACATCCACAATTGTAAAATAGGAACAAATCAGATTGTGAATGTAATTTTCTGCTTATTGACTCGTCGCAAGTCTTATCCTGACATAGGTTATACTATCCTGATATTTTTCAGATGCTGGCCTGAATTCTTCCAAAGCCCTGTCATACTCTTCCAGGGCCCTCTCGAGTTGATCACGTTCAATACCTCCTAGGATGGCGCCAATAATCATACCGATCCCCATGAATAACACCCCAACTACAACAGTGGCCATAATCCCTGTTCCAATTAAACCAAAGGTCAGTGTAATGTTTGTCAGAATGTATCCATTTGTAATTAGCCAGCCAACTAGAACAATGGAGGCAAGGGCTGTAATGCCACAAACTGCACTAACAACTCCTGAGAATAGTTGATAGTCAGGAACAGACAGAGACATGTTCTTCAGTTTCTCATACAGCGTCGGTTCCAGCTTCGCCTTCATCTGCTGGTCAATCTTCTTGACTTCTGCCTGGATCTCACGTATGCGTTCAATGATTACATCACAGTTCTCCTTCACAGTATCTTTCTCATTCAAGATGACTCGCCTAAAGGACAAGCCTAAGTGCTCCTTAAGAGCCTCAATGAGTTGGTTGGTTGCTCGGAAGTTGTTTTTCATTTTTAATTAACCAACCAACTGCAACAACGGCAGCAGTGCCTGCAACACCACAAACTGCACTAACAACTCCTGAGAATAGTTGATAGTCATGAACAGACAGAGACATGTTCTTCAGTTTCTCATACAGTGTCGGTTCCAGCTTCGCCTTCATCTGCTGGTCAATCTTCTCCACTTTTGCCTGGATCTCACGTATGCGTTCAATGATTACATCACAGTTCTCCTTCACAGTATCTTTCTCATTCAAGATGACTCGCCTAAAGGACAAGCCTAAGTGCTCCTTAAGAGCCTCAATGAGTTGGTTGGTGGCTCTGAAGTTGTTTTTCATCAATTCTCGAAGCTCTTGACTTTTGCGGATAAGCCTTTCCCTTCTTTGGGGATTTCCAGGGTAGAAGAGATCACTCCAAGACATGTTTCTTTAAATTAGGGTCTTGAAATAAAAGAGAAACAATTATTTAGGAATTTTACCATCACCGATTTGTTATTAATTGACATTTAATCACCGTAAGACTCATAAGAATTAATGAGACTCCATACATGGACAGATTAACCATATGGGCAAGTGTGCACCACACAAACAATGTATAATTTACTAAGCATGCGTAGATACAAATTTTTGCGTGAAATGTGCATACAAATTATTTTAAAGACAAATCATGATTCACCAAGGATTTCATTCTAAAATGTTTTCTAAATTTACAAAAAAATATAAGAACAATATAAGTCAAGCTAGAAGGCAATATCATCAGAATCTTTCGACTGAGGAGTGACTAGCATAACTTGTCGTATGGCATAGTAGCACGGCATGCTACCAAATGATTGTTCCATTATTTCAGAGAACAAGGGTTATGTTAGTAACTGTGGCGAGGGGGGCGCGGTTCAGCGAAGTCTGCAGCGGGAGAGAAGGACGGGAGTTGCCCTGCCTGGGAGAGAAACCTGAGAAACTGGATTTGTGCAATTGACATTGTGTGAACGAGCTGAGAGCACTACTTTTGTTTTCTAGAATTTTTAGTTATTGAATAAAGCTACACGAGTCTCCAAACGCCAACCTTGGTCACTTCCTTCCTCACTCTGAACTCTTGTTACACTGGTGCCGAAACCCGGGAAGGAAGTGATAACGCCGCCGCCATCATGTCATCTCCGTCAAGTTCGCCGTTTGCGGAAGTCATCCACTCACTCGCGGGATTCCATCAAGCGCACCATCAAGCGCTGCTGGACATGAGGGAGGATCAGGAACGTCGATTCCGGGCCCTCGTCCAGACACAGCAAGAGGACCGTGAGCTGTTCCGGAACTGGATGGACCGGGAGGTTCGGGCTGGGGGAAGTCCAGCTGCCCTGGCCCTGCCAGCCCACATGCCTTTGAACAAGTTGGGCCCGCAGGATGATCCGGAGGCCTTCGTCGACCTCTTCGAGAGGACCGCGGAGGCATGTGGGTGGCCCCGGACGAACTGGCCAGTGCGTCTCATTCCGCTGCTTTCGGGGGAGGCACAGATGGCTGCACAACAGCTGCCAGTTCAGAACCTCCTGGTCTATGATGACCTCAAACGAGTCATCCTCCAGCGGGTCGGCCTGAACCCCCGAGCAACACCGTCAGCGTTTCAGATCGCTAGAGCTGGGAGAAAATGGCCGGCCCTTCATGATGGCTCAGCAGCTCTGGGACGCGTGCCACAAATGGCTGTTGGCCGGGGGAAGCGACGTCGACCAGATCATCGATCGCGTGGTGCTGGAACAGTTCATCGCGCGGCTACCGAAGAACACCGCGCAGTGGGTCCAGTGCCACCGGCCGGCGTCGCTGGACCAGGCCATTCAACTGGTGGAGGACCAGATGGTGGCATGCCATGGGGTTGGCGAAACCCTGCCTTCTGTCTCTCTCTCTCTCCCCCCCTCCTCTACCTGTCCCTCTCCCTAGGTCCCGGGTGAATCTCCCACCTCGAGCGCAGCCCCGATGGAGGGGTGGTCCGGCACCGGAGTCCGCTGGACTGAGGCCCCTCTCCAGGGGGGCGGGGCTGGCCAGCTCGAGCGCCTCGCCTGTTTACGTTCCTCCGCTCTCTCCAGGCCAATTGCTTGATCCGCTTCCTGCCATTAGGGCGGCGGGGAAGTCTGGGCCGGCCTGTTGGCGTTGCGGGGACCCAGGGCACTTTATTGATTGGTGTCCGGTGATGGAGGTGGGGACACTGATCTGGGTCCCGAATGCCCCACAGGCTGCCCCCGATCAAGCTGGCATGTACCAAATACCTGTGAGTATTAAGTGGGGCACTTATTGGGCTCTGGTGGATTCAGGATGTAACCAAACCTCGATCCATCAAAGCCTAATTCAGTCGGAGGCATTGGATAAGAGCTGCGTGGTTCGGGTGTGGTGCGTACACGGGGATGTAGTGAGGTATCCTTTAATGCTCCTAGCTATCCAGTTTCGGGGACAGACGCATAAAGAGGAGGGTGTATTAAGGGGGGTACTTATTGGGCTCTGGTGGATTCAGGATGTAACCAAACCTCGATCCATCAAAGCCTAATTCAGTCGGAGGCATTGGATAAGAGCTGCGTGGTTCGGGTGTGGTGCGTACACGGGGATGTAGTGAGGTATCCTTTAATGCTCCTAGCTATCCAGTTTCGGGGACAGAAGCATAAAGTGGAGGTTGCAGTTAACCCACACCTCAGGCATCCGCTAATTTTGGGAACTAATTGGCCAGCTTTTAGTCACTTATTGGGGTATTTGTGTGCGGATGTCTCTTGGAAAAAGGAGAAGTGGGGAGGGGAGGCGGAACCGTGACTGACCGATTCTGCGACAGGGGAACCGAGCGCTGCCGAGAGGCTAATCCTCACGGAGCGTAATGATTTTCCCCTGGAGCAATCTCGGGATGAGACACTGAAAAATGCGTTTGAACAAGTCTGCTCCATCGACGGGCAGCCTCTCCAGCCGGCACGGCCCCCTTCGTACAGACGTTCCTCTCGTTGATAGCAGAGGAGTGGATCCAGCGAACTTGACGGGGCGACACAGAATGAAAAAGTTTTTCAGGAGTCACGGCAATAGAGGCAGCGCAACTATAACGACATGTGAATAATCCCGCCCACTCTAAAGCGGTACTGAACTGCAGTGGAAATGCAAACCGAGCCGAGCCGTGCCGTGTCGTACCGTACTGAGCCATGCCGAGCCGAGTCGTACCACCCAGTGGAAAAGCGCCAATAGACTTTTAGCATTGACGGAGAGCTGCCCGCATTTAGGCATTCCTGC
>NW_015624200.1:59642-65547 GCF_001515625.1 Sinocyclocheilus rhinocerous
TGAGGATTGGCCGGAGAGAATCGTCACTACCTGCATCACTGAACGTGCAACACAAACACAACAGAACCGCTAGATTTAAATCAGCACAGCCAGCGAAGGATCGAACACAACTGTTTTGAACAAACACACCTTTTTTAACAACCAAAAAGGGGCTGTTTTGTTGTCTGTTGAGGAAGTACAGACGTTCCTCTCGTTGATAGCAGAGGAGTGGATCCAGCGAACTTGACGGGGCGACACAGAATGAAAAAGTTTTTCAGGAGTCACGGCAATAGAGGCAGCGCAACTATAACGACATGTGAATAATCCCGCCCACTCTAAAGCGGTACTGAACTGCAGTGGAAATGCAAACCGAGCCGAGCCGTGCCGTGTCGTACCGTACTGAGTCGTGCCGAGCCGAGTCGTACCACGTACCCCTTTAAAGCTTTCAGTGGCAATGTGGATTGTTATAATCGTTAGACGTGGTGCATTGCAAATTCAAACAAGATAACCAATCAAAAGCATCAGAATAACATCGCTTTACTAAAATGGCAGGAAGCATTGTGCACATTCTGAATCAACATGGATACATTAAGTATAATGAATAAACAAATGTAGTTAATGTTAATGGGTTAAACAGCTCTTTAAAGTAACAATTGCAATGTGGGATTATATATGCTTTTAATATTTCCAGTCTTTATTCTTCTCATACTCTGTAACATATGATTATAGTTTTATATGTAAGGCTGAACTTCCTCCTATGTTTCTGTTAAAAACTGATAAGTACATGGTGTACCCGGGAACCGGGACGTATGCCAATGCTTGAGCAGGCAGAGAGGGAGATATGTAGTTGGGATTTCTTTTCTTGGGCACTTCTCTTCTCATGGGCCACTTCTCATCTGACACTTGACTAGTAAGCGACATTAATTAAAGACTCTTCATCTCCACCCTGGACTCCCTGTTTCTTCATTCCAGATCTAACAGCAGGTTACCAATTTTTTACATAATATTTTGCACCACCAGCATATGGTGTTACAGCAGATAAATCTTCATTGATTAAATCAGTTTGTACAGTTTGTATCAGGCATCCTATTAAAAATGTGACCCTGTCTGTGAGTCTTTTGTGATTCACTGTTTTCAGCATTCAATCATCCAACATAAACTTAAGATATCAAGGTTATCATTTCACAGAGTAATCTTTAGATTGAGTAAAGCCATGTCAAAGATTTGCTGAATTTCAGGCTCCGAAAATCATGTTTTTGAGAAATTCCATTGTAAAGACAAGCTTATTTTTTAACCATAATTATGCTGACTATGTGCCATACCACAGTAATGCTGAGATTCTTCCATTTTCAGTGATATATGACACATTTGTTGGAAAATTCTTGGTCCCACTTTATATTAAGTGGCCTTAACAACTATGTACTTACATCTGTAATTAATTTCTGTAATTACATTTATAATTACACTGTTGACCCATCCCTTACACCTTAACCCACCCTTAAACCTACCCATACCACCAAACACAAAAGGCACAAAAGCTTGATAGTAGCAACAATTACCAGGTAAATTTACTGAAATTATTTGTTGTAACATTATTAGTAAAATTAAATATCATTAGAAAATGTCATTCATGTCTTTTTTTTGTTGTTGTTTTTTTCTAGCCTAGAAATACATTGAATCAAGTGTAAAAATAATCACTGCATAGTCTTCATTGTATGTATCCATTACAAATAAACTGATTATTGTTCAAGCTAAAACAATTGTTCATTCAATAGCAGGGAGTGATTCCCTCTGCTCTTTTATTGTTTGATTAATATTAATGATACAAAAGGAAGCAGGTTTAAAATACATGGATCTAATGTATTGTTACACATCAGATGTTTTTCCCCAACTGTTCCCCAAATGTTCAATTAAGACATAATCGACTATGTTTGCGTGAATACACGCCAAGACAGATACTGTAATTCTGTGTGCATCCGAGCCGCTGAAGCGTATTCTTATTTTGTAGCTTATTACATTTAATAACTATCATGGACTTTAATAACCAAAACATCAGACACAAGTGTTTTGCTTTATAAATAAAGATCTTTATTTAACCTACAATAAAATAGTACAATAATATGCATTATATGCCTATTTCATTATTTACATTTAATTATACAAATGTTGTGTGAAAGTCCAACTGCAAGGTTAACAGCAGCAGCTCCAGACTGCATTGTTCCTGCTTTATATGTTATATTAACTTTGCATTAGATATAGAATCCATTTAAACCTGTCTGTTAGGGAAAAAAGTGATTTCTAGAGAGTGCATACTGTCTGTAGTTAGCAGACTGAACACCAATGCATTTGAGTCAATCCTCTTTAATCTGTACATTGTAAAGCAAATATTGACAATCATTAAACCATCGTATTGTTAATGTCCAATCCTGCAATAAGACCTGCATTCAGATCTATTGAGGGCCATTAACTGCTGAAATCTCCCAATATCTGTGGGTTCTGCTGCACAGTCAGCGAGTGTTACTGTACTGCAGGGTGCTATTCTCAGCTTCAAAAATCAAAACACTTGATTTCAAATTAGCTAGAAATCAACTCAACTACTGTAAGTGTTCTTACTCACCTGGTTTTATTTTCAAGGCTTGAAGATTGTGTCCTGGAGGAGCGATACAGATCTCAGCACTGCTGCAGCTGCTTTACTGAACAGAAAGAAACTGCTGCAGAGCTTTTATATTGTCACAGTTTCACTTTCACATTTCACTTTCAAGATGAGTTACAATGATTTTGCACATTCCTGCCCTTACAGTTCATGGCATGAATAATCTCAATGCAATACAGCTGGTTAAATATTAAACAGATAAGCAGTTTCCACCAGCACGGCTCATGCACATTCTGACTCACCAATCAAACTCTGTAACTGGGGTCCTGTGCAGGGGGTGAAGAGCAAACACCATTTACAGGAACACACGGAGTTTCTCAGAAGGTGAAACTGAAAGCAACTGAAAGTGAATGTTTCCCTTGAGCCTATGTAAACATGTCTACACCAGTTAAATCATTAGCTGCCAGTACTTCCAGCTCTGATGCAAGTTCTTGAAGTGGCAGTGTAGTTCTCAACATTCATATTGGACAATATTCAGTTTTGAAGAAATTATTCGTTGCTGCTGAACTGAAAAGACTCTGTGTAACAAATTCAGCATAAACAGTATCCTCATTTCTGGGACATAAAGTGACCATGTGTTCACTGATACAAATGTTTTTTCTCCACTTGTTTTATTTATGCTTAAATCCTTTATGCAGGATGATGTGGTTACCAATTTGACGATAAGCTGCAATAAAAAATTCTGACGGTTAGTATTGCCATTTAATATGTTAATTATACGTTTGCAGCATACTGTATATGTTTAGCTGGAAAAGTTGTCTTTAAACTCTATGTCTCCCTCATACACTCAACATTCAGCACAGACCCAACAGAGTTGCAACAGAGATTTGCCTCATTCAGGCCATGCTTATTTGCCATATTCCTTAATAGTTTTCAGCACCATATTGGCTGTAGTATCAAACATCCATTTACATTTATTTGAATAGTAAATATACACATTATATATTTTAAATGGCTTTTTGATTCTTTAAGCACAATTGCAGCTGAAAATTAGTTTTAATTTAGTTTTTCTAAATCCCTGATTGTAAATAATGGTTTTCACATCAGTCAGCAGATTTCAGTCATGCCTGATTTATGTTATTTTTCTTCCAGATGGCTGGAGGTTGCATACAAAAATGTAGAAGTCAGCCAAGGTGCTTTCATTTGGTAATAAATACTTTGAGAAGATTGCAAAAGTTATTTTGTTCCTTATTATGATTCAGACAAAGCTTTCCTCCATGTTGGAGCACAACAGGAAAGACTCCAGCAGTCTGGACCTGATAATAATAGTAATGTAGCGAAGGGCAGGAATGTGCAAAATCATTGTAACTCATCTTGAAAGTGAAATGTGAAAGTGAAACTGTGACAATATAAAAGCTCTGCAGCAGTTTCTTTCTGTTCAGTAAAGCAGCTGCAGCAGTGCTGAGATCTGTATCGCTCCTCCAGGACACAATCTTCAAGCCTTGAAAATAAAACCAGGTGAGTAAGAACACTTACAGTAGTTGAGTTGATTTCTAGCTAATTTGAAATCAAGTGTTTTGATTTTTGAAGCTGAGAATAGCACCCTGCAGTACAGTAACACTCGCTGACTGTGCAGCAGAACCCACAGATATTGGGAGATTTCAGCAGTTAATGGCCCTCAATAGATCTGAATGCAGGTCTTATTGCAGGATTGGACATTAACAATACGATGGTTTAATGATTGTCAATATTTGCTTTACAATGTACAGATTAAAGAGGATTGACTCAAATGCATTGGTGTTCAGTCTGCTAACTACAGACAGTATGCACTCTCTAGAAATCACTTTTTTCCCTAACAGACAGGTTTAAATGGATTCTATATCTAATGCAAAGTTAATATAACATATAAAGCAGGAACAATGCAGTCTGGAGCTGCTGCTGTTAACCTTGCAGTTGGACTTTCACACAACATTTGTGTGTCACAGGTATGATCCAGCCTGATATTATGAGACCTAAGCCCTATTCAGACAGAACTAGTTTTCCAGGGGGTCATTAGAGAAATTTGTTTCACAATTTTTATCCCATCCGAATCGGCCAAGTCTGTGTTTTTCTCACATAACATCTGTAATAGTTCCAGAGCAAATGACCTACTGTTTTTCGACAAACTCGGTGATCCTCTGAGAAAACTAATCCCGTCCTAATGCGAATGTCTGTGATTGCAGGCACATGTTTCCTTGTGTGTTTTGGCCAATATGAACTACCGTAGACTCTTACTACCACACATTTTCTGCTGGGTGCGTGCCATTCATTATGGATGTCGATGAGTTTGCATCTCGGTGAAGAAATGAAATAATAATAATAATAATAATAATAAATCAAGAGTCAGATCGCGTAAACTGTTAAGACTGGCTACAGCAATATCAGTGTCAGGTAAGATTACTCGCCTTCACTTCGGCACTTAATTACATAATGTTTTAATTACGTGTATGTATCTTTATGAAATTTAAACATGGTTGTAGTTGATGTTATAGTTTATGACTATACGCAATGCACACAAACAGAGCACATGATCTCTGCAATGCCCAGACAAAGCCACTGCAAACTTTAGCCAAAAACAGACCCTCCCACCTCTGTAATAAACATGTTATTCCCGTACGAATCGATACATGGAATCACAGACGTCGGGTGATAAGAACTAACTCAAACATCGTTTAGAAAATAAGTCCCGTCCCAACAGTGCTCTGGACTTTGTAGAAATTATGCACTTTACCATATTCTGTCACTTTACCCTAATAAATGTAAAACTGCTAGAATGACCCTCTCTTAGGGTTGCCACCTTCAGCGAGGCAAAATAAGGGACACCCATTCACACCCCCCGGGCATTAATAAATTAAATTATTAAAAATTAATAATTTTTATTAATTTGCTTAAATTATGGCTACATTTATTTGTCTCATTTTTATCTAAATAATTTAGCATTTTTAACTTTTTAAAATGCCAACTTGTATATGACATTTTTGATAATTTATTGTGTATATATTTATAATTAATATAAATGATAAATTAATAAATAGGGTCTAACATTAATTATAATCTATTAATTAATCTGTCTAATAATGTCTAAAAATATAATAATTATGTCTACCAAGCTCTGATAATGTATGGAATATTATATTAACAGACTATCCCAATTTTAATAATAAAAAAAATAGGCCTATACCTTGAAGCACAGATGTGTCTGTCACTTTAAAAATATGAAAATTCTGTCATAATTTACCCAGGTTGTTCTAAACCTGCATAAAGTTCTTTCTTCTGGTTGAACACAAAAGAAGA
>NW_015624200.1:66483-73166 GCF_001515625.1 Sinocyclocheilus rhinocerous
CCAGCAACAAGCCGTTCTGCTAATAGCTGCTGCCGCAGCGACACTTCAGCAAGATGACGGATTACCTCCCCCACACTGGGAACAGAGGCTGCCTCGCTGGGTTCCTCATGTCTGGAGTCTCCTGCCCGCATTCTCCACCAATGTAGCACTTTATATTTTTTACATATTTTTTACAATGTAGGCGTTTATATTTCCCTCTAAGTGATTGCCTCATTGTAGTCAGCTGGGATCGCCAGGTGTCCTCCATAATTAGTGTTGCCAAGGGTGACGAGTGGGGAGCAAGCACTATCTCGTCACAATATATATATATATATATTATACACACACAAAATGTACAACCAATATGTAATATATTACATATGTAATATATCATGTACATATTTTTACTATATGCAAAAAAATCAAGGGAATTTAGATTTCTCAGTTCATGACCTTTTTAACAAGCATGTATAAACCTCAATTAAACAGTTTAATAATCAATTAAAAGCCATTTATACCTGCATGATATTGCACTGTATGCCATGGACCAGAGGTTTGTAAAATGGATGGATGATTCAGCTGCAGGTGCCATCTTCATTCAGTGTGTGACTGTCACAGTGCCTTATGGGTATTCTCTAGCTGTTAAGCATGCACTGGTTGTACACTCGTTATTTCGGTGCACTATGGGTTTGAATAGTACCCTATTTAAGGGTAAAGGGGGTGCTTTCTGATTCAGCCTCAGTTCCTTGAGGACCACAGACCTGCAGAGTTTAGCTTCAACTCTAATTAAACACACCAGATCCAGCTAATCAAGTTCTTCAGGCTTATTTGTAAGCTACATTTCTAGTTTGTACCTAAACTGGCCTTTCAGGAACTGAGCTTTGTACCACTCTTTGTTAATATAATAAGTGGCTAAATGAAAATGCACTGCTCATGTAGTATGTGGGAAGACACACACTGTACATCCACTGATATCAAGCAATGGCTAGAAAGACATTTGTGAATGCATCACTTATCTTACCAGTGAAAGCAATGTTCGTGTGGTGCACAGTTGCCCATACGGATAATCTGTCTATGTATGGAGTCTTATTAATTGTTATTTATCACAGTAACACATCAGTGTTAATGAAATTCTTTTTTCTCTTTTTATTTCAAGACCCTAAAATAAAGAATCATGTCTTGGAGTGTTATCTTCTACCCTGGAAATCCCGAAAGAAGGGAAAGGCTTATCCGCAAAAGTCAAGAGCTTCGAGAATTGATGAAAAACAACTTCAGAGCCACCAACCAACTCATTGAGGCTCTTAAGGAGCACTTAGGCTTGTCCTTCAGGCCAGTCGCCTTGAATGAGAAAACAACTGTGAAGGAGAACTGTGATGTAATCATTGAACGCATACGTGAGATCCAGGCAAAAGTGGAGAAGATTGACCAGCAGATGAAGGCGAAGCTGGAACCGACACTGTATGAGAAACTGAAGAACATGTCTCTGTCTGTTCATGACTATCAACTATTCTCAGGAGTTGTTAGTGCAGTTTGTGGTGTTGCAGGCACTGCTGCCGTTGTTGCAGTTGGTTGGTTAATTAAAAATGGAAAAATTCTGACAAACATGAGATCGACATTTGGTTTAATTGGAACAGGGATTATGGCCGCTGTTGTAGTTGGGGTGTTATTCATGGGGATCGATATGATTATTGGTGCCATCCTAGGAGGTATTGAACGTGATCAACTCGAGAGGGCCCTGGAAGAGTATGACAGGGCTTTGGAAGAATTCAGGCCAGCGTCTGAAATATATCAGGATAGTATAACCTATGTCAGGATAAGACTTTCTATGAGTCAATAAGCAGAAAATTACATCCACAATCTTAGCTGATATTTTCCTATTTTACCATTGTGGATGTATTTCTTTCATGAGTGTTATATTTTATGTATTCAGATAAAAGACATGCATTCAAATCTTTTAGGTGTTTATTAAATGCTGTATCTAAATCTGCCTGCTACAGTCTCTCTGAATTCAACGAAATAAAAGTTTAAAAACATTAACCAGTGATTCCTCAAGTTTTTTCATATGAAATAAACATTGTCAATGCAAAAGTTTAAAACCTAAAGGTTTCAATCAAATTATGTCTTTTAAATCAGTAGTGTGATGTATTCAGGAAGCAACAAATAACAGTTGTGTTTATGTGCTGCTAAATGAAGTGCTTTCCTCTTGACCAACAGAAGGCACCAGAATGCTGTCTGTGCTCTTTGGCAAGAAAGACGAGCTCAAGAAAGGAGAACTGATAAGGTCCACTCAGACCCTCCACCACTATGTGCACAAATACTTCAACATCACCAACAGACTTTTAGAGATACTCAACGCTCACCTGAATCAAAGCCCTTCCCCTGCAGTGGAAGAAAATGAGAGTGAAAGCATTGAGAAAAACTGCGCCAGGGTGAGAGATGTTATGCGCCTGATCCTGGATGTTTCTGAGAAGGAGAACAAACATGTCCAAAAGGAGAAACATGATCTTTATGAGCAGATTGCCTTCTCTGGAGTGTCACTGAAGGACAAGGCTGCAGTGGTAAAGGATCTGCATCAGAAGACCATGGGACTCTTGGGGAACGTCTTCGGCCCTGTAGTCGCTGTTCGACTGGCAAACAGTGATCTGGGGAGGGTGATGCCTCCAGTGGAACAGAATGAATTTCAGCCTGTTCTGACATTTGCTCTGGGAGATCTAGTGCAGAGCAGTGCAAGAATCACTGAGCTTCTGTGTAGATCAAGAGAAAAGAGCGTGGATGAAGCCACACAGTTGGTGGAAGATGCCCTGTCTGTTCTGAAGACGCCCTGCGACTCCTACAATGACATTCTCTGTGAAGTGGAAGCCTACATCACCATCTTGTCTGAAAACATGTAAAGCTAACTTATGAAGACAGCCTTTTCTCAGAGAGCGCAGTAAAGATTGCTGTTTACCTCCACCTCATTCGTGTTTTTACTCTTTTTTTAGCCCTTTATTATTTTATGAATTCAGTTTGTCTTATATTTATACACAACTATTAATTAAGCTCACTTTGCCTAAATGACAGTCTTAGTTTCTTCTCACCCAAACTGTTCTGTAGCTTTACAATAAATAACAGGAATTGTAAGTAAATATCTACAAACAGTAAATTTGTACAAACTGCAGAAGCTGATCCATGATATTTGTAAATAAAATGGTTGATGTATCACAATTTGTTCCCCATCATTAACATTTCTTGCTCTTTATACATCTATGAACTGAGAGGCTTCACTATCATACAGATCTATTCAGGATTAAATGTTACTGCATAATAGTTATTTGGTTTAGTGGAAAATATGGAAATATAATAGTAGGTTTCTGCATAATCCGGCCACCATAGGGACATGCAAATTGTGGGAGACATGGTGAATGATTTTGTAGTGTATAAAGCATGGTACAATGGGTGTCAGCACTGTTAAAACATCACATAAATATTTACTGCAGCTAACACTTGGACCAGCACTTCCGTTTCACTTTGTCTTCTTGATTTCCTACATTTACTTACTCTTATTGCTTTACCATTTTTAGACTGGCCTTTCTTCTTGTGAAACTTACTTGCACTGATTGACACGCCAAACTATTGGGACAAAAATTTACAAGACATTTACCATCATATGCACATGATCCATCACAGTTTCGTGAATGTGGGTCAGTCACTGCATACCATACCTTCTCTGACAGCTGCACATATGCTGAGATTAATATTTATTAAGCATGCATTGAACATCTGGAATGCTTGACTTACTGCTTCATCAATTGACATGGCAAAGCCCTGCAGACCTTCATAATAATACTCATCACAAAACTATGCAGAATAATTTTTTGGTATGTTTGATTTTTTTAAATTTTTTTTTTTACAATCATTCAGCATGCCTCGGCCAGGACTGCTGATATTCCCTCCATCTCCCATTGAACAGTACAGGTAATCTCTACGTGAATGTGTCATTATTATATTAACAATTTATGAAAATCAAGCTCAGACGGAGATGGATTTTTGAGGTTGTTTTTGACCAGCGAATGGCTGATATATTTTGTCCGTCACTGGAACAGCTGCATATGAGGCAGTCAGTGCATCGCATTATGTTTTTATCAACTTGCAGGTTATAAAGTTTATTGTTGCTATGCTGGTGCTCAGTTGTTCTTGATGTTGACTACATTTGGACAAAATCTAATGATGCGCTATGCACAGGATATTTAAAACTACTATATTGGCTACAACAAGATGGCAAATACCAGACTGAGACTCTTCTCCGTTCTTCAAATACAAAAAAACATTAGCCTATATAGTGTTTCTTGAGTAAAGAAAACGCTGTACTTATTCAAGCAACCAGTTCTTTATTTACCTTTGCACTGCAAACAAGCAGAGATCCATCTCCAGACTGTACACAGGACTTCATTCAAGACTGAGGTGGGGTGGAGTTATGAGGTTTGACTGACAGTTTGAGGAGCCAATGGAATTAGGAGGTTTACTCACAAGTTCTTTTAAATCCTTTTCATTGGGCACAGTGGTTGGGAAACACTGATGTACACAATAAGTGCATTGTACCAAATGATTAATTTAAATGTTATGTACATGGTAGTTAAGGCCACCTAATATAAAGTGGGACCGTGTTTTGCAATACAGTATGAACACAATAAGTACATTGTACTTAATTTTTGATGTCGCGGAAGCGCTCGACTGTGGCATAATAAAAGGTCCGCTGCTTTCGAGCCGTGTGTTTATAAATAAAAGCCGTGCGTTTATTTTGAATACGTGCCCTCTAGCGGCAAAAATTACATATTGTGCCTTTAATGCATTAACTAACATGAACAAACAATGAACAATACATTTATTACAGTATTTATTAATCTTTCGTGTGTTTATAAATAAAAGCCGTGCGTTTATTTTGAATACGTGCCCTCTAGCGGCAAAAATTACATATTGTGCCTTTAACCAATAAGCAAGGTAAGGACCCCTGGGAATCAGGGGGCCCCATCTTATATTGGCGAAACATATTTGGCAAACGCTCCAGTGTGTATGTGTGTTCTAGAGAGCATCAAATGTTTCTATTTACAGCGTTGAGCAGTGTAGCCAATCACAGACATATCTGTTGATTTCTTGAATGCAGTGACCAATCAGAGGTGTTTAAGTTAGCATCCACTCTTGAGTTTTTGTCCAGTGCTAATCTCTGCAAGCTCAAGAATCCTTTCATTATAACAGCATGTAGATATGATGTAAGAGATTGATTGTGCGGTGCAGACAGCTTCATTGATTAACGGAACGTCGTAAGATTGCGATGAACTGAAATGAGTGACAGCTTTTAGTGATTATAGAGGGAGCTGAAGGGAGGGAGGGAAGTCTGCCCCGGTTTGATTTATTTGCTTATTTCATTTTTCACCTGGAAATGTTTGGTAACTAGTACAGTACACATGTGGATGTTTCAGAAGAACCTGGCAAAGAAAGAAATGGGTCTTTGAAATGATGGAAGCAAGGCAATTCCATCATCAGTGACCAATGGAGGACATATGGGATACATTCACTATACTGTGAATCACAGTCAGTGTTTTGTTGATCCTCGTTCAGATAGTCATACACAGCCGTTAGAAAGAGCATGTCAGTTTTTAAGGAACACTTCTGGAGACAAAGGGGAAACAGAACTGAGGCTTTGTTAACAACATCTTGCTGTTATTGAGTGCTCATACTGGGCTGGGAAAAAACCCAGTGTCTATTTGCACTAGTTTTTTTTAAAATTTACACTATTTACAGAATTACAATACTTAGGTGCAAATATATTCAAATTTTTGCAGTAAGTAGCATCTAACTTCTATTTACACAAAGAAAATACTCCTATTTTTACATAGTGTAAATAGAAACTATCATTATTTACACATTGTAAATAGCATATTTCTTAGAAAATACTACTATCACTTAGCGTAAATAGAATGCATTTCCATTTGCACTTAGTGTAAATAGCATGTATCGCAAATACATGTCAATACACGTCAGTCACCTGACCCACGTATGCAATCACGCTTTTTATCATAGCGCGCAGTGTCTCTGACGCGGCCATTTTTGTTTCCCCGCTGCAATGATGCAAAGGATTGAGTGATTAAATATTAGTAGCCCGTCTTTAATTTATTTTATGCTGAACATGAGCAAGCCAAAGTCAAAAAGAACCATTTATGTTTTTTTCACAAGAAAAAGAGGTCCTAAGACCGAGATCCCTTCAGATGAAGCAGCAGAAAACACTGACAGCCATCCAACTCTGCCGCAAACAGCAGAAATCAGCAGAAAAGATAGTGAAGGTAATGCATGCGAACATCGTAGTAGTACTTCTTGCCCAGCAAAGAAAAAGCAGAAATCCGGTGGTAAAAATGGGTACGTTACAGTTTTCCAATATCTTTTTTTAAATGTTGCATTGTCAATGAAACAACCTAATTTCTGTAGTTTATTTTTGTGATGCAAGTTAAAAATGAAATGAATAAGTTGTATACATTATTCATTTTTGTAGTGTAATGTATTTGTAAATGAGCCTGAGTACTTTCTGTACAATTTTGTATTTTTGTTTTGCATATTCACATGCGTAAATAAAAGAGAAAAAATTATGTACATTGTTATTTTTTTTAATGCAGCTTATAATTTTTTCACAAAACATTCTTCTATACGTTTTTTTTTTTTTTTTTTTTTACATC
>NW_015624200.1:75413-78544 GCF_001515625.1 Sinocyclocheilus rhinocerous
GGCCTTCGAAGTGTGCACACTCAACTTTGGGACACAGCTTGTCCCTCACGTTCCTGAGTTTAGCCCAGAGAGGGCTCCTGTTCCCAAGTTAAGCCCAGAGGCTCACAAAAGCCCACCCACCCACATAAAATGAAAACTGCACATTTCATTTATCTATTATAACATGTAGTTTTGTTCACTTGGCTGTTTCCTTATAAAGGTCCAGAAATTGGTCGTTTTTCGTCGGGTGTATTTTTTAATTATATGATGTCATTATGTTGTTGTCTTGCCGGCAGCCAATCGCTACATTGCTGATCGTGGTTTCGAGTATCGATACATAGCCCCTTTTAAACCAATCCATGAACACGCACTTATCTCAGATAACTCAATCCAGCCATCAGCGGAGACTGCAAGACCTGAAGTGGGTGTGTCAGTTATAGGGAGACATAATGTGCAGTGCTTAGGGTACTTCATGGAGAGGTTTGAAAACCCCTGTATTAAACCATTTATGTAGTTTTGTTCGCTTGGCTGTTTCCTTATACAAGTCCAGAAGTTTGTCAAGTTTTTCGTCAGGTGTCTTTTTTAATAATGACGTCATTAGGTTGCTGTCTTGCCGCCAGCCAATCGCTGCATTGCTGATCGTGGTTTCGAGTATCGATACATCTGCCCTTTACTAGGAACACGAGAACTCGCAGTAATCTTAGACAACTTAATCCAGATATTTTTATCAAATCCACAAATTCGTTTGAAGAACCAAATTAGCCAGAGATCAGTTATCACGATTAGAAGATCTGGCATCTTTCAAATCATCTCAGATGTATTAGAGGGACGAAGAACGGCCCCAGGTGGTTCTGACTTAACCAGTCAGGTGAACACAAAACACAGGTAACTTATAAAGATAGTACTGTACTGATGTTATGAATTTGATTCATGTATTTTTAAGAACTTTTTTTCTGTGACTTGTACAACTCAACCTTATATCTCACATTTTGTATATGTTTTTTTGCTGTGTATATGGTATTCGCCCAATATTGTACAATATATATATTTCTTTACATCACTCAAATTTTTCATAGTTAACTCCGTTTAAATCAGGCTATCATTTTCATGTAACCATATTGTCTTTGGTGAGTCATTGGCTCTGATTTTGATGTGTTCTAGATTATTTTTGTTTAAATAAACATTCTGCAGTTGTGTTCAAAAACACCAACTTGCTTGAGAATCTGATACAATAATTTAAAAAAAATATCAGTTCTATACATTATATCATGTTAACAATTTAGTCTCCCAGTTAAAGGGGCAGTAAGTGATTTATGAGAAACCGCTGTTCACCAAAACAAACACGCCCCTACACAAAAGTATCACACCCCCAACTTGATAGCCCCACCCCCAAATTCACAAACTCACTATGCAACACCCTTTTACTGCTGATTGGCTGCGAGTGTGTTGTGTTGTTCCGTCTAATCCACTTTCAGCAGCGTTTCTCAGAAACATTGCAGCATTGAAGCATATATTTGAATTTAAAAGATAATTCAATCTTGATTTACTTTTATTTTCAAGTGTGTAAATGAGCCTTGTGAATTTTCTGTGAAAAAAGACTGTCAGTTTGAAAGATTCATCTAAGCGTGTTTTCACACCTGTAGATCGATTGCTTTGTTCCGAAACAGGGATTAAAATTATTACAGTGTTGCTTTTTATTCTTGGTGCGGTTCGCTTTCACACGGCAAAGTTTCTAAACGGACCAAATTTGTTAATACAAGTCACGCGCGAGTAAAATGTTCTCTCATTGGTCAAAGTTTCACGGTTTATTTTCCGGGATTCCACTAGCTGTCACTTTTAAAATGCACATACTAGAAAGAAGAGCAATAAGACGGCATTATAAAACAAAGTGATTTTTAATTTTTAAATGGCAAAGACGTGCTCACCCACAGACATTCACAGGTTCATTTTGAGGTATTAGCAAAACAACAAAGCTAATGCTTTTCACGGAACTTACGTAATTACCCATCATAAATTGTGATATAGCCTGGTTCGTTGGTCCGTTGGATCGGATTGCTTTCTCACTACAACCGAACCGCTCCAGAGTTCGTTTTCAATCGAGCCGAGACCACCTCGTTCAGGCGATCTCGGACCGATTGTTTTGGCGCGGATCCGGGCGCGATTGCCGTGTTCACATATGCCCAAACGAAGCAAGCTAAGGGGGGAAACGCGCCAGGTTCCCAAACAACGAGCCAGGTGTGAAAACACCCTAAGAGAACAAAAGTAAAGGAAGGTTGGGTTGGTGAGTCAGTTTGGATCAAATTTATTTGTATAGCACTTTTTACAATATTGAAAGCAGCTTCACAACAAATGCATGACTGCATCACAAACTGATGAAAAGATTTAAGACACTAGGACAAATCTAATGCTACAACGTTTATTAATATATTGACAGTTAGCACAGCTGAAGAACATACAGAAATGTCCCTTCTCACCACTGTTAATAAAACTCAAGTTGATGAAATAAAAATGATCAATAATAATAATAAATAATTTATCTAATGAATTATTACTCTCCCTACTGTATATCTGATAATCATTGCATATTATTTATCATCAAATGGCATGCAGAAACGACACTGCTGCTTGTGAGACCATTATTTATAATAGCAAAGCCTTATAAAAGGTAACCTGCCAGAGAAAGTCACCCCCCCACACACACACACACATACCTTTTTCTGTTAGAAATGCTTAGATACTCGTGTTCATGTGGTGAGAATTGTGTAAACTGACTGTGATGAGAACGATGAGCGTACTGTGTAAACTTTTAACTTTTAAACAACATTTAATAGATGTTCAAACTTGCTGCTGCTGTTGCTCCTGTTAACAGTGTTTTCACTGCTCCTGGTGCTACAAATGCTTTTGCTGCTGCTTTTCCTAATGCCACTACTGCTGGTCCTGCTGCTGCTAGTGCTACTCCTCCTGCGACTGTTAGTGCTGTTTTTCCAAAGTCTGTCACTTTTTGTTGAAAAGCTTCCCTTTCAATCTTTTCCTGGGCTTGTTTAAACATCGGTATGGTGTAGTGCTGTCCTCCATTGATCCCCACCATCCTGTCAGTCTTCTCCAGCAGTTCAGTGACCTGAGAGCGCTTCTCCATGTTCTTATTGTTGATG
>NW_015624200.1:78608-80212 GCF_001515625.1 Sinocyclocheilus rhinocerous
GTTGTTGAAGGAGTGATATCTGCCACCACACTCATTAACAAGAGCCTGAAGAGCATTACTTTCGCTGATATACAGATCTAATGGTTTTCCCTTCAGCTGATCAGCGTGAGTGAACAGAATGATGGTGTGACGTACAGCTTCTTCTCCAAAGTTCTTCTGAATCCATTTCACTGTGTTTTTCTCCTCATGTGTGAATCTCACACCCAGTCTGATGACCAGCAGAAACACAGGAGGACCAGGAGCAGACATGTAGACACACTTCACTATTTCATTCTTCAGTTGTTCTTCACTCATCGTTGTACCATACAATCCTGGAGTGTCGATCACTGAGATGTGTCTACCCTCCACTGTAGTCTCATGTCTTTCACAGTGTTTAGTAACAGACATAGAGGAAATACCTCGCTTAAACTTAAAGCTGCCGATGATTATATTTCCTGTTGAACTCTTTCCTGACCCAGTTATACCCAGCAGAACAATCCTGAGATCTCCTCCACCTCCTCCTCCGTCTCCTCTATCTCCTCCTTCTCCTCCATTTACTAGTATTATGCTTAGTGTTGTATTAGTGTTGTAGTGTTCGTCTTGTTCATTATTTTTCTGGGCTTGTTTATACATTTCATTAGTGTAGTGTTTTCCTCTATTGATCCTCACCATCTCCTCAATCTTCCTCGTCAGTTCAGTGACCTGATTGCAGTTCTCCATGTCCTGATTGTTAAATGAGTGAAATCTTCCACCACAGTCAATAACAAGTGTTTGGATCTCGATATTTTCTCTGATATACTCATTTAATGATAGATCCACTAGTTCATCAGCGTGAGTGAACAGAACGATGGTGTAATGTGCAGCTTCTTCTCCAAAGTTCTTCTGAATCCATTTCACTGTGTTTTTCTCTTCATCTGTGAATCTCACACCCAGTCTGATGACCAGCAGAAACACATGAGGACCAGGAGCAGACATGTTTACGCACTTCTCAATTTCAGCCTTGACATCTTGTTCTGACATTCTTGTATCATACAGTCCTGGAGTGTCAATTACTGAGATTCTCCTTCTACCCATCACTACTTCTCTTCTCTCACAGGTGTTGGTAAATGACTCTGGTGAAAACTTTGTCTTAAAACACTCTTTATGTAGGATGGTGTTTCCTGTCGAACTCTTTCCCGCTCCAGTTTTACCCAGTAGAACAACCCTCAAATCTGATTGTGGGAGAGACATATCAAGTCATGCAGGTTTAAAAGAGCATGAGGGTGAGTAAATTATGACAGATGGAGTGAACTATCCCTTGAACCATTTGAACTGATGTAATGTCAAATGTTTAAATCCAATCATTACTAAAATATATGAACCAAGTTTATAAAAATGCCTAAATATTTTTTAATGACTCTTCATGATATTTAAACACAGAACTGTGTTAACATGTCTGGTGGACAATAAATGAGTAGCGTTCCATTATATTTTAAATTCTACACTGTAAAAAAAAGTTGCTGCCTTATATTTTTAAGTAGAAATGTTATGTCAGCATATTTTGTATTTGTACTAATTATTGCTTTGTAATATTACCAATAAAACGAGACAGATTGCTATCCCTACCATCTGTACAAGATTTTAAT
>NW_015624201.1:0-2163 GCF_001515625.1 Sinocyclocheilus rhinocerous
ATTGAGGTGTTCTGTTGTTGGATTTATCTTCAGAATTGGATTTAATTGCTATGCAATTCCAGTAGTACAGTTATTCCAATTTCACACAAGACACATGGTCCAGTATGCATGTAGCATCTACAACCTTTAACCTAAGTGTTTCACACACTTACAGTAAAGCAGTCATGTGTTTTTTTTAAAAGAAACTAAAATAGTCTACTATGTGTTGTAGTTACACAAACAACTATAATGTGCTCTATGCGCACAATGTGTTTAGCACAATTACAAATTTGAAAATACAAACAGGATCATTGAAATTTTGATGTTTCCATATTGAACTCATTGCTTTTAAGCTGCTAACTCACTAGCAAGTGAAGTCAATAGCTGGAGGCCTTGCATGAACAATGTTATTAACTCACTAAGAGTTTTACTTGAGGATGACTTGTTACATGTAAACCACTGATCTTTGACCTTAGAAAGTGATGTCCTATGTTTCAGAAAATAAGGTGGAGGTCTACCCCTTCCCAGTGACCAGCATTTTTCCTCTGTATGGCCTATTTTGTGACAAGAACTACAAAACCTGCTATCTTTGCCACAGGGTTGTTTGCTGTGTTCTCCTGCTGCTATCTTTGCAACAGGGTTGTTTGTTGTGTTCTCCTGAAGTTCGAGGATTTCCATGACTCTCTAATGCTTCCTTTACACCATGCGTTCTGGTCCACGACTCTGCGCTATTATGGTGCTGCATCACCTTCACCTGAAATTGGCACATTTTTTTGAGCAGTGGCACATGCTTCCTCTGAACTAAAAGTTCTAGAATCATCACAGCAAGTCACCTCTTGCAAGAAGTGAACATGCTTTTTAGCCCCATCGCTGTTAAGCTTTTTGGGAGACATGGACTCGTGTGCATTTAGCTTAGCCTTGAGAACTGCAATGGTGCCCTTGTGATTTTTACATTTTTCACTCAGAGCTAACTGTTCAGCTAGTAATTTATCTAGCTGTGATTGAAGATCCTGAATCTTTGCCTCTGACTTTTGTATTTCTGCATTTTTAGAATGCCACCCTTACATCAATTTACATTTATCACACTAACTCAGCAATAAATATTTTGTGTGAGAGCAGTCACCTGTCCATGAAGATAGATGTGCCATCAAATCACGTAGCCGAGTACAGCTTATGAAGTTTAAAGCCTCAATTATCTCACCATGTTTTGATTTCTTTTGATGTTTGCCAATTATGACCCACCATTTGAACATTTCATCATCTGAACATCTAGTATCAATATATTCTTTCTTGAGTGTTACGGTCCCTGTATAAGGATCTAGGAGTCGGAAGGGACACATAACATAATAGATGGACAACGGCTGGTGTCTTCCAAATAATTCTTTATTTTAACACAAATTACTCACAAAAGTAACCAAAAGTAGGAGACGGGGAGCCCAGCAACAGAGGTAGAAATGGCTAAACTAATAGAAACAAGCTGGGACTCCCCACTCCAAACTAAAATTACAAACTAAGAAAACTAAGAAAACGATGTCGCTGCGGAGCAAACTGTGGCTGGCAGAGAGCCCTGGAGGGTCCGCCTCCTTCCCCTCCTTCCATTCGTCTCCCCAGCTCAACCAATAAGGAACTAGAGAAAACAAGAGAAAAATAAGACATTATGAACACTGTTTAGTACGCCATTTAAGACTCTGGGACGGGGCGTATGCGAAGCACACGTAACAAACAGTAATAACACATTAATAACACAGGAATAACACAGTAACAGAAATAACACATTAATAACACAGTAATACCACAGGAATAACAGAAATAACACAGGAATAACAGTAATAACATAATTCAGGCATAACAGAATAATAACAGGAATAACAAATTAAAAACACAGGAATAACACAGAAATAACAGGAATAACACATTAATAACTGTATTATTCCTGTGTTTTTAATTTGTTATTCCTGTTATTATTCTGTTATGCCTGAATTATGTTATTACTGTTATTCCTGTGTTATTTCTGTTATTCCTGTGGTATTACTGTGTTATTAATGTGTTATTACTGTGTTATTACTGTGTTATTAATGTGGTATTAATGTGTTATTAATGTTATTACTGTATTATTAATGTGTTATGACATTACTATGTTATTACTGTTATTAATGTGTTATTACTGTGTTATTAATGTGTTAT
>NW_015624201.1:2522-3132 GCF_001515625.1 Sinocyclocheilus rhinocerous
ATATATATATATCAACAGATAGATAGAATGAACGATGATATACACACACACTATGATGTGTGTGTGTGTGTATCATTAGTTCATTCTTTCATTCTATCTATATGTTGATACTGGAGATATATACATTGACCTTCATTAATATTGGCACACATGTTGGTAAATATGACCAAAGGTGGCTGTGAAAATGAATCTGACTTTCATTCACAAAATTCTAACCTTTCGTTGAAGTCAAACAACTGAAAGTGGGGGGGAACTCACATTATGAAGTAAATGTTTTTCTCCAATGCATGTTGGCCACAATTATTGGCACCCCTAGAAATTCTTATGAGTAAAATATCTCTGAAGTATATTCATTCATATTTACATTTTGTAGCACACCATGGTGACTGAAATTGTCCAGCCATGACTTCCTGTTCCACAGGATTATAAATATGAGGAACACAAAGGCCAAATTCCCTTAATCATCTATCACAGTAAAACCAAAGAATATAGTTCTGATGTACAGAACAAGATTGTTGAGCTTTACAAAATAGAAAGTGGCTGTAAAATAATAGCTAAAGCATTGAAAATCCCCATTTCCACCATCAGGGCAATAATTAAGAGGTTCCAA
>NW_015624201.1:3675-3755 GCF_001515625.1 Sinocyclocheilus rhinocerous
CTCGTATTGCATCCTCTACCCCAGATATGGCTATGACAAGGCTTGTGAATACTGGTATTCTACCACCCCCACCACCCCCT
>NW_015624201.1:5528-5915 GCF_001515625.1 Sinocyclocheilus rhinocerous
GTTTTAAATTCATTTTAAACCTCTTAAATCAATTTTTTTAATCATTTTCAAAGTTTTTAAATTCCTTGTTTTATTGTTGAGATTATTTTTTTCTTTTCTTTTATGTAAAGCACTTTGAATTACCATTGTGTATGAAATGTGCTATACAAATAAACTTGCCTTGCCTTGCCTAAAGATGTCACAAATCTGCCTGGAAGAAGATGTGTGTCTATATCATCCTATGCACAGTGAGGAGAGTTTGAGCGACCAAAGACTCTCCAAGGATCACAGCTGGAGAATTGCAGAGATTAGTTAAATCTTGGGGTCAGAAAGCCTAAAAATATATATCAAACAGCCCCTACATCACCACATGTTGTTCAAATGGGTTTCAAGACAAAAAACTACTGG
>NW_015624201.1:5995-17013 GCF_001515625.1 Sinocyclocheilus rhinocerous
AACTCCAGCATATTCAGTTGTCAGACACAACTGGAACTTCAAATAGCACTGGCTTCTATGGTCAGATGAAACTAAAAAAGAGCTTTCTGGCAGCAAACCCATCAGATGGGTTTGCTGCAAACATGGATAAAAAGTACCCCATGCCCATGGTTAAATATACTGCTGGATCTTTAATGTCGTGGGCCTATTTTTCTGCCAGAAGTCCTGGATGTCTTGTTCAGATACATGGCATCATGGTTTCTATCAAACACCAACAGATTAAACAAATCTAAACCTGACTGCCTCTGTAAGAAATCTTATAATGGACCATGTTTGGATATTCCATCAAAACAATGATCCAAAACAAACATCAGAATCAACACAAAAATGTGTCACTGAGCACAAAATGAAGCTTCTGCCATGGCCATCCTAGTCCTCTGACCTGAACCCTATAGATAATGAGTGGGGTGAACTGAAGAGAAGAAGCACCAACATGGAGCTGTGAATCTGAAGGATCTGGAGAGATTCTGGATGAAGGAATGGTCTCTGATCTCTTGTCAAGTGTTCTCCAAACTCATCAGGCATTATAGGAGAAAACTCAGAACTGTTATCTTGGGAAAAGGACGTTGCAATAAAGTTGCAAAAAACTTGAACTAGAGAAAAACATTTATTTCATAATGAGATTTTCCCCGCACTTTCCATTGTTTTACTTCAATGAAAGGTTCGAATTTTGTACATTTTTTGAATGAAAAATCAAAAGTATAAACAATGCAGATTTATTTTCACAGCCACCTTTGCTCATATTTACCAAGGGTGCCAAAATTAGTGGGCGGTACTGTACATGTTATTATCTAGAATTCTTATTAAAATTTTATTTTTTACAATTTTCATGACGTTCAGTTATTTGTTTTAATTTTTTTTTTTTTTATTTACTTTTTTCCCAACTTTTTTTTTCTTTTTGAAATATTTGAAATATATACATCAATATATAGCCTACATGTTATTTTCTATTATTTATTTTTTTTCTAAATTAGGAACCTTTTTCATTTTTAAAAATACAGAACATTTTTTCATTCACTTATTTGCTTTTCCACTTTCACTATTTTGTGATATAACTGTTATGCATCTAGCAATTATCTAATCAATATATAAGTTATGTTCTATCATTCTTAATAAAATGGTAGTAACTTACGTATACGGTATGAAAATCTTCTTATTCAGAACTGGTTCTATTTTTTTTTTTTTATGACGTACTGTTCAGTTATTAGTTTCTCAAAAATGTTATATTTCGACCACACTTTTGCATGTGTAATTGATTGTTTCTTATGATTAAAAAAGTGTAAATGTACAGTTTATGTTATACATTTGACAAATGTAGCTTGCCTGGCTAAATCCAAAATATGGATTTAGGAAATAAGCATGTGAACAGTTATTTAGTTTTTCGTTTTTTAAAATGTATTTCTGTCTTGTGATTGCTGTTCTTTTGAAATGTTCT
The DNA here is from genome assembly GCF_001515625.1 of Sinocyclocheilus rhinocerous. Lineage (NCBI taxonomy): Eukaryota > Metazoa > Chordata > Actinopteri > Cypriniformes > Cyprinidae > Sinocyclocheilus > Sinocyclocheilus rhinocerous. The sequence goes on from NW_015624201.1 coordinate 7,470, forward strand.
TAAAATCAGAACAGAACACACTCCTAATGATGTGCAGCCAAGCAGCTGCAGTGCTCGTATCAGGGCAGTTAAGCGGGTGACTGCTTTTATATGGAGGGAACGCTTATGAGATGGGCCTGGAAGATCTCAGGGGATCATATCATGATGAAAGCATGACACTGATGAATCCTGTGTGCTTCCCTTCTCAGGCCACCTAATATGAAGGACGGTGGAGTGAGGGCCTCCATCAGGGGGGTCTGACATTCCTCAAGCATGAATTTCATGTCTCTTCCCCCGAGACACTGACCTCAAGAAAAGCAGAGCCAATATAACGACTTAATGAAGATCCGTGTCCAGCGAGCCGGGATTGTTTATGCTCTTTAAAGAGGTAATGAGGTGACTGATGAGCAGCAGTGCTTTTAAAGAGAATATATTTGGAATAATTTCTCTTTTGGCTTTCCTCTGTTTGTCCCTATATAGTCAGCAAATGATCGTAATCTTTGTCATCACTTTGTGATTCATAATTTTTAAGAATAACAGCAGTCTCATTCTACAAAATACTGAATAGCTGATGCCACATTTGCTGCATTAATGCAGACATTTTTTTCTAAATACATCTCAAAAATACAGTAACTATTTATTATATTGGAACCAGAGTTATTATAGTTAAAGCTGCAGTCCGTAAGTTTTGCCTCTTTGTCGCCCTCTCTGTTTGAAAACCTGGAATTGCAGCTGTGTGCAGAATTATCTAGCTTGCGTGGGTTGTGAGTCGGCACGGCTCCAGCGCGGATGAATCTAATGTTTTGAGGAATATGTCACCGCACCGGTGTGGATATTTACGGTACTTCGCAATCACAGATTCTAGCCCACGTCTTGGAATATGACCCAAATAAGAATTTTCACCGTATATTGTCATCTGAACAAGTAAGTAACAAATCTTTGTAATCCCAGGCTATCTGTAATCAGAAGCACATTTATAACTGGAATATAATTTCATTTCATTCACATGTGTTTTATAAACGCATAATCCTTTATGGATTACAATCCGCGATAGTTTTGAACACTGTCTGGTTATGTACTTGCTCAAATATTGAATTCGGATAATTTTTAACCAAAAAAAGTTACGGACTGCAGCTTTAACTAAAACTTAAATTAAAACCACATAAAACTTTATAAAATCAACTTTTTCTGACATTAAAGTAAACAAACAAACACACTTTAAAAAGTTTAACTTGAAGTAATAAAACTAAAACTGAAATAAAATTAATCAAAAGTTGATAAAAAACTGTTAGAAATATTGAAAAATAAAAATGGTTATTATAAAAATAAAAACTAATTAAAATATACATTAAAAAACTTTAATAAATTCAATATTTTGTGATACAAACTGAAATAAAATGAATAAAAAAAAATTTAAATTACAAAACAACAAAATTACTAGTGTTAACTCAAAATGAAAATGAAAATGGATATTATAAAAATAAAAAAGAATTACAAATATATAAATAATCTCAATGATACAACAATTTAAATATATAAAAAAATAATAAATAAAAATACATTTATTAAATTACAACACTGATTTTAATGTTTTTTTTCCCAACTTTCTTCAGTAGGATGCCTTTTTGTGGCTTGTTTTAACCCTGTACTAAATATACACATTTAAATAAAAGCAAAATATATGGAAATAAATGCAAAGACCTATCTGTTCCTTTGTCAAGGGAATGATCTTGAATGATCTTGAAATGTCAAATGATTTTGTGTAGTAAACAACCAATAATTGAAGTGGATCTTTGTCGATTTTCTTTCTTAAAAGCACTTTGTAGTTTCATGACCTTGAACACAAAACTTGTGATGTCAAGTCAAACTTTAAAACTGTCAACCTTGTTGTATTTCTGATGGTGTAATTATATCCTAACATAATTAAATATTTGTTAATTCAGCTTGACATGGTCTAATGCAATTTATTAACACATAAACACGTTATTTGTGTAATAGAATGATTAAAATTATACATAAATGTACTTTAAATCACCTTATTGAACTGGAAAAGCTACCCGTTTCATGAAATTACCTAGCTGACGTCCCACTTCACTTACCCATAATGCCTGTTTGTTGCAGTGTTTCAGGGTATTTTTTTTCTTTCTCTCTGAGTTCTAAAGCCCTGCGAGAGATCAAAGTCGTCGCCATCTCCGCCTGCAGTCTGATCCCTCTGCGCTGCGGAATACTGCCAACAAACAGCAAATCTGCCGTTACAAACCCAAATTAGCACGGCTCTGCCTCCCGAGCTTATCACAGCACCATGTACATCATGTGTGTATTTGCATGTTATGATTAAAAGTGACATCTTTATTGGGTATGAATAATAACAAGCCAGGATTTCCCAGTGATTTCTGGCTGCTTTTATGTTCTCGGAAGTTCATTTTCATGTGAACTCGCTCTTGCTAACATATAAATAGAGAAAGAATGAGTAGTTTTGTGTTTTTGACTGTTGCGTCCCATTTGATTTTTTCTGTAAGCGTCTTGCTCTTCCTGCTGTCTTGAGTAGAGACATACGAAGACAATATAATGTTGAAAACCTTCCACCGCAGACCATAAAATACAGTTGCACTGTCACTGAACCACACTTCAATTGCGTAATGTTTGCATCACTTGCCCCAGACACATAATTTTGTTTTCACACTCCTCTGCTGTCTTCCTCTGTCCTTGGCACTTTTCATTTGATGGGAACAGTTTCATCTGCAAACAATTTGTTTGTGGCCAAAGAAATCATATAAGTCAATCTCAACAAACACTCTGTAAATCTTGATGTGCTATGTACCTAAAACAATGCCGTTAAATTGAGCTCTTGTATGAATAGGGTACAATAAAGGGCCTGAAATAGTTCACCCAAAAATGACAATTCGCTAAATATTTACTCAGCCTTAGGCCATTAAAGATTTAGATGAGTTTGTTTCTTCATCCAGAAAGATTTGAAGGAATTCAGCATTACATTATTTGCTCATTAATGGATGCTCTGCAGTGAATGGGTGCCGTCAGAATGAGAGTCCAAACAGCTGATAAAAACATCACGATAATCCACAAGTAACCCACACCAGTCCAGTCCATCAACGTCTGGTGAAGTGTTTGTAGCATGTTGAAAGTTGTGTGTTTGTAAGAAACAAATCCATCATTGAAGGGGTCATATGATGCAATTTATTATTATTATTATTATTATTATTATAATTTCAAGTTTTCCTTTCTCTTTGGAGTGTTACAAGCTGTTCATGAATAGATAAGATCCCTACAGTTGCAAAGACTAAAGTCTCAAACCCAAAGAGATATTCTTTATCAAAGTTAAGACTCGTCCACGCCCTCCAAAAACGCCTCGTTTAAACACGCCCCCACATATCTACGTCACTGTGTGGGAAGATTTGCATAACACCGCCCAAATGTATACGCAAAGAAAGAAGGCGTAATTTTGATTCTCGCTGTAGTATCGTTGCTGCCGCCATGTCGTGAAGACGCTGTGTGTTTCGTTTTGAAAGCGAAACTACTTTGTTTGGTCTTCCAAAAGAGGACGATATCCACTTCGTCATGTCATATGACCCCTTTAAAGCATTTTAACTTTAAACCGTCACTTCTGGCTAAAATATAAGTCCATAGCCCATAACACCTCCAGTAAAAAAGTTAATCATGTGTTGTCCTCTCACATCAAAATCCACTGACATATGTGATTAGAGACTTGTAAAGAAAGCTTGGTCTGTGCATAGGTCTCTCCTGATTCAGATTAGATTACTTTTTCACTGGAGAATATTAGCAATATTATGAATAGATGACTTGTTATTTAGTCTTGACTTCTATAATTACAAACATGCAGTTTTCCACAACAAAAACATGAACACAATAAGTTATTACCACTTAGTAGTGTACACTATGCAACATTTAACACTATAAGTTCCCTAAACATATAAAACAGTTAACTTTAACTGTAATTTCTATACAGTCATGTGCAAAGCACACTGTGAACTGAATCTCCCGAAAAGGCTAATGTTTAGCTTTTGTTGCTTTAGCCAGTCCAATTAAACTATTAAACAACACTTTTAATTGCAAGTTTTTTTTAATCTAGTCAGCTTTAATCAAGCTGTGAGGTTCACTTCTTTGGCCACATTAGCTGACCAAGATTACCTAGTTTTTGAGAGATTAATTAATAACTTTGACGCAACTTTTAATTAATTATCTGGAGACAATTAATTTGAGGTGAAAAGTACTCAAACTCAAACATCCAACTTGTTCAAGTTCCACTGCGGTCTTCAAGGAGAAAAGCCGTTTAGTCTCCCTCCCTCTGAAACCCTGTAGATCTAACTTCCCAAAAGCGTTTCCAGCTATTAAGACAAGAATCAGGAAGATCATTAGAGAGGACTAATCGCTCCAGTGAGTCCGTCTGAGGAATTTGCCCCACAAAAGAACTCACATCATTTTCCAGCAGCTTCCGAAGCCTTTTTGACCCTTGACAGAGATTGAGCGATAAATGCATCAACACAAACTACTCAAACAAAACAGATTTTGTGGTAATTAAAATATCAATGAAAACAAGAAACATTTTGCAGCATAATAGAAATGAGATGGACCATGACATTATTCTCGGTGGAGATTTCCTCTCATATTGGTCTTTTCGTTTAATTTCACTCCATGCAGTTAATGAACCCCTCTGAATGACTTCCTAAGAATTTCCAGGGGAAATATATCTGATAATGTGGACACTTTGCTGTTTTCTTGTGTGTCACCAAAGAATTTGTCATATCCTGAGATTTTATCGGCATGAGAAAATTGTTGCTTCTACAGCAGATGGAATGAAATAAGTTCTTCACTGCAATCTACTCGATCGGCTACTGTATGATCAGGAAGGCTTATGTCCTTCAGATGTTCTGGATCCTTTCAAATGCTTATTTTTTTTCTCACCCAGCAGAGTTTGAAAGTGGGAAGCGGCTTCATTTAAGAGTCTCTGACAGTTTCCTATACATCTCTCTGTCCTCAAATTTTTTTTTTTTTTTACATTGACTTATGAGTGACCTCAGAATTTGCATTTAACACCCTCCGGATTATTGAAACAGCATATTAAATAGCTTAGAAAGAGAAAGAAAATCATCCCCTCCCCCTCCCAACAGATTTCACCCTCAAGAAGCTGATAAGCGTGGAAAGACTTAAATTGGAAATTGGTAGAAAAAGAATTGCTATGAATGCATGAAATCTTTAAAGAATGCATCTTTATTTAGCACTAATTTAGAATGTATGTTTGAATGTGTGTGTTTATTATACATTGACACTGTTCAAATATATGTCCGTTTTTCTCCCTAATTTTCACACTTTGTGTTAACAGTAAAGAGATTTTTTTTTCACCCAAAAATGAAAATTCTGTCATTCTTAACAAAAAAGAAGATATTCTGAACATCTGATGGTCCCCACTGACATTCATAGAATGGACTGAATGACTGACTGAATGAATGATTCAACAGAAAGAAAGAAAGAAAGAAAGAAAGAAAGAAACTCATACAGGTTTGGAACAACTTACCCTAAATGACAGAATTTACATTTTTTGGGTGAACTATCCTTTTAAGACCAACACTGGCCACATTGCTGAGGTAAAAGCCTGAGATTTTTTACTCAAAATATCATTTTGAAAAATCATTCAAAAAAACAAAATAAAATAAAAAAACTTTCTTTGAAACGAGTGAACAAAATCAGTTACAGGTTACATTGTTACACCAGTAGGTGGCGACAATTGTCCTATGTCAATACTGGGGCATTTATTTGGCCAATTCAAAACGCAGATTCATTCGAACAACACTTGTGATTTTCTTTATGAGAGTCACCGACTACGTTTACATGCGCACGAATAATGCGATTATTTCCAATAATCAGAGTAAGGACTTAATCGCTCTTCACTCCCGTTTACATGCAATTTCCATTATTCTTATTATTCACTAAGAATTGTGGTTATGTTTTTTACTGACATTATTCACATACCCCACTGCACAGCACAAATGATGGACTCAGAAAGAGCAGGTGTGTTACTGGCCGCTGTTTTAATTTATTTATGTCTAATGCAAAACACGTTTGTATGGTTGTATTCCATACTTTTTCGGTGCATTCTACTCGCCGTTTCTGGATGAGGGTAAGGAACAGAGACTGGTGGCAGTGAGTTGTGTTTTCCCCAGAAATGCGATGCTTTCTTCCCCGCCATAGTTTCTAATCTGTGTATTATTACAGGTGTGTGTCACGTTTTTCATGTATGTCACAAGCACATGCACACTTTGGTCAGAGCGGCAATAGGGCCTACTGCGATTAAGGTGTTTACATGCCTGTATATTTCGATTAAAATTGGCATACGCCACCTATGTTAATACAATTATGCTTGCTCCGATTATGAGTTTAATCACATTATTTAAATCGAAGTATTGCGTTTACATGAGGTAAAGTTTAATCGCAATATTGCCAAAATCTCATTATAATCACATTAAGAGGGTGCATGTAAACGCACTCACTTAAGCTGAATCAATCACTCAACCGATTCGTTCAAAGGCACTGATTCGTTCAGAAACAAAACAAAATTTGAGTAATTGAATCATTGTTTTCAGTTCATTCAAAAACGCTGACTCCTTTAGGAACACAACAGCACTGCTGGATCATAAACAGACAAAGTAAGTGTCAATATTAGGCCTAAAATGTACGTTACTCTATATATTTTTGTTTATTTAATGAAGTGATGTGTAAAACCATTACACAATCGTGCTGTATCCTTACTCAGTAACTTCTCGGAAATGGCCAAATCCCTGTTCTGACAGTAGTTCTAATGAGACTTTTCGAATTTGTCAAGGATAGGACAAATCTTTTGAACTAGCAATGTAAATACTAGCAGTTCCCCATACAAGAGTTTTAAGACACTCCTTACTTAATTATTTCCATATTTGGCCATATTCTTGCTAAGGTGATATGGCTTTAATACATTTTAATGCTGTAAATAATTTCACAATTTGACTGTAATAGGGTATGGTGCTCTGACTGCATGTATTTCAATTGTAGCAAACAGGATGCAGAATTCAAAGAAGTATTGTAATGAAAATAAATTGCAAGACATCACATAAAACGCTAAATTAATTTTAATAATGCATTGTATTTTTTTTCCCAGAAAGAATTACCCATTAAAATGTGGTCACAGATCATATGGGGTATTTCCAGAATCAATATGTAATTAATTATCAGTTTTAATTGCTCCTTAGACCTACTTTTTTTATGATTATTTGCAGATGTTATAAGATTTGTATGTGTTTCTATTCAAAGACCTCTGGATGTTGTAAATCCTGAATAATATTGGTGTTAGTGGTAATGATGAGGTTTTGCCATGGTAGTCTTCTGCCTTCTCATGTGCATCTGTGTTTAATGTTATGGGGTCAAAGCTAAACTTTGGACCCAGTATTACTGATCTCAAGTTATTTGCCATGGTCCCAGGATTCAGCAGTTGTAAATAGAAGGTAAAATCATCTATCTAATTCCACAACCTGGTCCTGATTTATGTGTTTGTGTACATGATGTGTGACACATGATACGGGCTCATGCCCTCTCACACAAATTATGAGAACCGCTCTCAGGACAAGACAGTGAGATGCACTTTGACCTCTCGATAACAAAACCCGTTTTAGCTCAGAGGAAGTCCCATTGCGGGATGCTGACAAATTGGAGCTGATGTTTTTTCAGTGTGCTCTATGAAAATTGCCTTGCTCTGAAATGACATTGCAGTATCAAGTTGGGTTGAAGGGGTCACTGAAAACACCCCAATTTGACACAAAATTCTGCCGTAATCTTAGCAGCCTGGGCTAAGTGAGGCCAACGTCTTTTCTGGGCTGTCTCGCTGGCAGCTAGTGTCCTATCTAATATTCATCACTCTTGCAAAACCTGGCCTTTGTGGTGTGAGAGGAAGTATTGATTCCACTGCTGAGCAGGCTGGCATTGAGGTGGCATTCTGAAATGAGCAAATAAAATTAGTGGAACAGCACAGATTTTTATTTAAATGAGCCACAGTGATATGAAATCAAAAAGGGCAGACACTGTGGCTCGACGACAAACCTGGGAAGCATTCAGTAGGGCAGGGAAATGGCTTGTTGCCTTGTGGGAGATGGCCTGGTCAGTCAAGCAAGTAAGGCGACCAATAAACGGAAGTGAAGTTCAGGCCTCACTCCAGGGTACGTCTAGAATTTCCACCACATTGTTTCCTGACTGACACTGAAAGGCAAATCAAAGTTTAGGAACAGCTGTCAGCACTCTGCTGGAGGGAGAAGAGGTGGACACTAAGCAGTAAAATATGTGTTTTCCCTGACAACTTATCTGCAGGAACAAAACAAGGTGCTTCCATTTATTTATTCCATTAGCACAAGAAACCAACCCAGGCTCATTGGAGAAACGTGCCTGTGGCGACATTTCTGCAAAATGATAAGACATTGCTTCTTGCATGTTTCACAACATTTTCAAAGTGAAATGTCCAGTGAGTGGTTCTAAAAGTACCTTCAGTTTTATCTGAAACAGATGAATATAAATTTGGCAACATTGTGTTAAGTTGGTTGTCACACGTATCTCAGACATTAAAAGGTTAATGCTTTTGAAAATAATGTAATACCTACACTAAACTACGGTGGACCAGTAGTACACAACACAACAAAATCTCCACAACACAACAAAATCACAACACAACACAACACAACACATAGGACTAATTTTGTTGTGTTGTGCTAATTTCACTGTGTTGCGGCTTGTTTCTGTTGTGTTGTGGTTTGTTTCCATTGTGTTTTGCTAATTTCGCTGTGTTGTGGCTTGTTTCCATTGTGTTGCACACATTTTGTTATGTTGTGGCTTGTTTCCATTGTGTTGTGCTAATTTCGTTGTGTTGTGGCTTGTTTCCATTGTGTTGTGTTAATTTTGTTGTGTTGCGACTTGTTTCCATTGTCTTTTGCTAATTTCGTTGTTTTGTGACTTGTTTCCATTGTGTTGTGGCTTGTTTTCATTGTGCTGTGCTAATTTCATTGTGTTGTGGCTTATTTCTGTTGTGTTGTGGCTTGTTTCTGTTGTTTTGCAACTTGTTTTTGTTGTGTTGCGGCTTGCTTTCGTTGTGTTGCACTAATTTTGCTGTGTTGTGGCTTGTTTCCATTGTGTTGCGACTTGTTTCCATTGTGTTGCGACTTGTTTCCATTGTGTTGCGACTTGTTTCCATTGTGTTGCGACTTGTTTCCATTGTGTTGCGACTTGTTTCCATTGTGTTGCGACTTGTTTCCATTGTGTTGCGACTTGTTTCCATTGTGTTGCGACTTGTTTCCATTGTGTTGCGACTTGTTTCCATTGTGTTGTGCTAATTTTGCTGTGTTGTGGCCTGTTTCCATTGTGTTGCAGCTTGTTTTTGATGTGTTGTGGCTTGTTTCCATTATGTTGCGCTAATTTCGCTGTGTTGCGACTTGTTTCCATTGTGTTGAGGCTTGCTTTTGTTGTATTGTGCTAATTTTGCTGTGTTGTGGCTTTTTTTCCTTTTGTTTCGGGTTTT
>NW_015624201.1:17407-17556 GCF_001515625.1 Sinocyclocheilus rhinocerous
TGTTGTGGCTTGTTTCCGTTGTGTTGCTCTAATTTCGCTGTGTTGCGACTTGTTTCCGATGTGTTGCGGCTTGTTTCCATTGTGTTGCTCTAATTTTGCTGTGTTGCGACTTGTTTCCATTGTGTTGTGCTAATTTTGTTGTGCTGCGA
>NW_015624201.1:18072-36051 GCF_001515625.1 Sinocyclocheilus rhinocerous
TGTGTTGCGACTTGTTTCCATTGTGTTGTGGCTTGTTTTCGTTGTGATGTGCTAATTTCACTGTGTTGCAGCTTGTTTCTGTTGTGCTGTGCTAATTTTGTTGTGTTGCGACTTGTTTCCATTGTGTTGCACTCATTTCGATGTGTTGCGGCTTCTTTCTGTTGTATTGTGGCTTTTTTTCAACTTGTTTCCATTGTGTTGCATCTTGTTTTCTTTGTGTTGTGCTAATATTGTTGTGTTGCGACTTGTTTCCATTGTGTTGCACTAATTTCGCTGTGTTGTGGCTTGTTTTCCATTGTGTTGTGGAGATTTTGTTGTGTTGTGCATTACTGGGTCACCGTACTAAACCCTACCCCAAGCCTAGCCAATAGTTTAAATAAGGCAAACGTGAAATAAAAGCATATTTCTGAAGCAACCATGCCATTTTAGCTGTAGTACATATTATTGTGCAGGAAATGCACAAAAGTAAGTACTTGAGCCTACGATGCAAGAAACTTGCCGACACAATCCAGTTGAATCTTTGTTACGTTGCCTTGGATATTTTTGCATAGTAAGTCAGGATTTTGGAAAGGCTGGTCTCCCTTAAAACCGTAAATACTCTTTAAACCAACCACAAACCTTTGACTTTACTAACAACAACCCAAAATATATTTGTTGTTTTCCCGGCAATGCATTGAATAAGACACCATCCACGTCAAAGCTCCATTAAAGATTATTTGTAGAATGGCATCTCTCTATTAAATACACTGCGATGCTGTTCAATAAAAACCAATGATGTGTGCGGCTTGAACATTGGCATTGATGGAGCCACTTTTGTATACTTGGCTGAAGTCAAGTTGCCTTGTCTGATCAATGATTCAAGAGCCTGGCTGTCTAACCTTTATTACCTCATGTTCTGGATCATCACTGCCTTCCTGTTTGATCCAAATCGAAGCATCCCAAGCATAAGCCTTAGGGCGCCTGCACACTAGAGTTTATGTTGCATCAGAGAGTACTGTAAATCCATAGATTTCAGTAGGGATAGTATGTCGCAAGGACATACAGTGGACATAAAATGATTGTGAAAGTGATGGAAAATTCAACCTAAAGTTGAGAAATTATGATGTATATTCATTGACCAATGCAAATTTAAGAGAGGTGGGTTCAATTCTGACTTTAGAAATCTAATTTGCTGCATTCAAGGTTAATTTAAAAAATGACACGGTTCTTTGCATGCCTTTTAAAGGCATCTTGTGTGTCAAAAGCTCATTTAGGTCATTGCACAACTACTAATTTTTTACTAGTCGCACTGAAATTTAGTCTAGAAATCAGTAGGTAAGTCTTTACCTGTCAGAGCAGTTTTTGGCATGTATGTGAACACTAACTCAGACCATGTTAGATGTCCAAATTGGCAGTGTGGTTAGCTTAAAATGTGTTTGTAAATGCAAAACACTCCACATTCATGTTATTTTCACTGTTGAGTAATTTTGAAATGTATTTAGCAGTTACAGTTTACTATACAAAATGAATGTTGTTGAGCTAGTCCAGAAAATAGTCGCTGAGTAACAAAAGCATCTAAAGTCATGTGATCTATCTAGATAGACAGTAGTGTGAGTAATGTTTATATGGTTGCCAATGACTCTACTGGACACTACTGTACATTTGAATCAAAACTTGTTGAATATTGACTAAATATTTTATACATTTTAACATGGTTTCTCCAAGAAAACGGAAAGAATGAACGGAAATAATTAATCAGCCCCTAGTAATCTGTTGTAGTAGATTGCTAGGGGTCCAATAGCACAATCGTATGAACAACCAATATTCATAAGAATTATTAGACTTTCAAATTCTAATATAACCCCAAAATAAGCAGTGAGACAATCATAGCTGTTCTTTCTTTCTTGGTCAATCTAATTTTTACATTCCTTTGAGGGAATGCTGATAAGCATTGCATTTGAATAATCAGTGATTATAGATGGTCCTCTGATTTCATGCAGGTTTAAGATGAGTTGAAATTAATACAGCATTAAAGTAACACCTGCCAAAGAGAGAATAATGGTGTGTGTGTGTGTGTGTGTGTGTGTGTGTTTTAGACGGACAGGAAGTCATTGCTGTTACCCTCCCAAAGCCTTGTAAGAAGGCCAGGACTGGGATGAGGACATGATGCCAGGCCGTCCCTTTTGAAAGGTCTTTAATTAATAGGCTCATTACCTTTCAATCTAACCTTGCTCTCCCTCAGCAGGAGCTGAAAGAGTCTTGCCTGCATAAAGAATACAGCCCCTGGACTGTTAGCAATGGTTCACCGATGGTGCGCAATTGATGTTGCTGTAAGCAAGAGCACAAACAAAGGCAGAGGCTGCAGTGGTGCAGTGAGCCTCCTCCTGGTTGGGTCAATCACTGAAAGACCATTATCTCTTCATCTGCCTGGCTCAGGCAGTGTCAAGTCCTGTTGATGAGATGCAAGTCTATCAGCATGCAGTGCACAGGGGAAATTATACCACCCAGATGATGCTTAAAGACAAGGACCTGAAAATTGTGTGTGTGTGTGTGCAGAGGGGCTCCTCTAGCAAACATTATCAGAGGCTTATTTTTTATCCTAATGATCTCTGAGGAAATCTTTCATTACTAGGCAGATTGTTTGGCGTTATGTAGGTGTACCTATTTTCTTCAATTTATCATTTTATGCTTTTAAAGTTTGATTAGTCTTCGCTATGTGATTGCCCTGTTTTAATCAGTGCAAAACCATGTTGACCTTGTCTACAAGCAGATGAAGCAGTTCTGCATACATTTACAGGCAGGCAAGCTGAAGGTGCGAAGAGCACAATGTTTAAATGAGAACCATGACCTACGCAGAGGTGAAACAGACCATTTTGTACAAAAAAAAGGTAATTTATGTATAATTCTAAAATGCAACTGTTTTCGATTTGCAAATACTCAATAACTGTAAAGTAGGGAGGGGAGGTCAAGCTAAACAATTCTCAATATATTTTACCCTTTGGCAATATTCAATACACTCGGGAAATTGTACCTTAGGGGGTATAAATTTAGGGGTGTCATTTTAAAGGTTTATTGGCCTAATTAATTTTTGTTCTGAGAGATATAATATAATATAATATAATATATATATTTTTTCTAAAACTATTTTCAACTAAATATCCATTGTTGTTTTCAAGTTAAAATAATCCACAGTTTTCCACTAAATCAACACAAAGAATAATTATTTTAGTTTATAATTTATATCTGTACCTTAATAAATTTCAAATGGAAACATTTTAATATGTATAAAAAAATGCCAGAGATTTTGTGAGGATTTTTTTAGTGATGATGCAACATGGTGAATAAAAAAAGAATCATATTTAAAATAGATTACCAAACTTACCAAAAAAAGTTAATGAAAAATGAATAAAAATACAAAAATACAACTCTAACACTATTTTTTGAGGTTTATATGAAATAAAGCAACTTTTAATGCATCTCACATTTGTGAATCACTAAAGAAATAAGGATTATGATTAAATTAACACTTAAGAAAACATAAAAAAAACTTAGTCTTTATGAAACTTAAGCTCACTGAAACCATCCCAATGTTGTCAATGTTGCATAATCTTAGCAAAAATATGAATAATCAATAAATATTAAGCTTCCTTTCATAAAGAAATGATTCCCATGGTTGCTAATTGGTGCTCTGTAAGAGCAGATGTCAATAAGTACTTGTAATCATTCTTACACAACCCCAAGAATAACCCCAAAACCACCCACTTTCTCATTGTCTTCCCGCTGGATTCAGAAAGCAAGTGAACTAATTGTTGGGCTTGTTCAGACCACCCCCACATTGATAAAGCTGTGAGACCGGCAGCCTGCGAATCCTGAGGGACCATTGGCCAATGGGCTGATGGATTGTTGAGCTTTCTCACCAGACATTTTTATTGGTGTGTCTTTTAACGAAAAGGACACAATCGTGATCGAGCAGGGCTCTGACAGACATTGTCCTCATTCTGATGGCATTGTGCTTGTTCGTGCGTGAACGTATCCAACACGACTCTCTTTGAAAAGTCAACAAAGGATGCGTTTCGCATCTGATGCGGCTGACCTCTGCTTGCATGAATGCTGTTGGTTTGAAACAAACCACTGATGTGAAATCTGAAGTAATATTTGAGGATCATTCACAAGTCTAAAGGAAAATGCATTCACAAGCATTAGCAAGAGAATATAGTGCAATACAGATGAGTGCACTCGAGACTGTTGGTGTGGATGGTTAACAGTAGACAAAGTCCATGCTTGAATGCCCACAAGAGCGTAATCGCTCTCTGAAACTAATTTGAATTTTACTGTAAATGAGTGAACAGCTCTTGAAGGACCAGATCCAGATGAGTAACTAAATGAGATAAGCTTTGCATAATAGAGACAATGAATTTTGTCTGATATTTCAGAGGTCATATAGATCAAGAGCAGATTATTCTGTATTTATAGAGATCAGCTATTTATACACTAGGAAGGAGATGTGAACATGTAAATAGTGCCAATATGTTTAAGTAAGAAAGCTTGTGCACATCTGTAAAGCCTAAGCAAATATTGGAAGATGGTATACTCAGGTCAACAACATATGTTAAATGCCTTAATATATAAATTTAGGATCAGAGACGGTTTACCTAAATTCTGTGCTTATTCTGTGCCTTCTCTAAATTGCAGTGTTCTTAAGGAATTTCAGTACAAAAAATAAAAAATAAAGAATTTTTAAAGAATGAAGAGATCAAAATGTGTATTACCTCAAGCTTGAACAGTCCAGAACAGCAGAATCGTCTTAATTTTTCATATTTCAGCTTTTGCCAACTGACATTTCAAAGAACATCTAAATGGTTGATCATCAAAGCCCATCAATGCAAATGGACGTATCTGAAAGACTAGCTCTCCTTTGTAGTATTGTAATTATCAATATTTTACTTTTTATTAAAATGAAAATGTGTGTACAATATGTTGTGCATCCCAACGGAGTTATGTTTTGTATTACGAGAGTGTGAGGAACAGTCCTCGTTCACAAAGCTGTCGTCTTGAATATAAGAGAGTGGGTGTATGGACCAATTTAATTTTGCATTTATGGTGCTGCTTTTTGTAATTTTTCAGCTTGCAAGATCCCAAAACCATTCACTTACATTATATGAAAAAGAGTATTTGACCTAATAATATTCATATAGATTACCTTAAAATTCACCTTTTTATGTCAGTGGAAGAAATGAGTTCATTAATTGACTATGGACTACGTACTATAAAGATCTGCTTACGTTTATTATTATTTTTTTTTATATATATTTTTAAAAACCTTCTCACCCCGCTTCAGTATGAAAATATTATTATTGCACAGATCATTCCTTATTCCATAGAGGCATTTAGATGATATCACTTCAGTATCTATTGTCATTTAAATTAGTCTTTTTCACTGAATGGAGGTAAATGAAATCTTAGCAACTGACATTTTGCGATTCAGGTGAACACCTCGGGGGGAAATGCCTGTGGCACTGTTTTGTGTTGTACCTTCTCAGCAGGTATGAAAATCATTCAAACGTTGAATTTTTTAGTGAGCTGCTTCACTAATGGGGTAGTCAGTGCAGTTCAGAATGGCTTAATTTGGATAAAATATTTCACATCTTGGTGATATTTTATCACACTGAATGAACACTTTGGTGTGATACATTTTCCATTTGTTGATATAAAGTTAAATATTAGTAATGCATGATAAAGGTTTCAAATTCAAATTTTTGAGGAATTAACTTGTTTCAATAAACCATGTGACATTTTAACTGTCGTGTAGGCCTATCTCTTTAGCAATTCTAGTTTGGAGCTAAATTTTTGTTGCATTTAATCAGTGAGATTTAAATTTACATTAATTTATTTAGAAGACACCTTTAACCAGAGCAACTTAAAACTGTAGGAAAATCAACTGATAAACAGAAAAGATTCTGGTAATTTTCTGCCTGCAGGACATTTTCCATTTTAGGCCTTCTGTCCCAGAGAATGCCTTAGATGAATGCCTATAACCTCTGCCAGGATCTGCCATTGCTGATATATTGTCTAATATATTAGTCTATATAGTATATTAGTCATTTAGTCTTATATAGTCTAAATGTACTGACTAAGGTGGGAAAATCTGTGAGATCATCTGAGTTCTTCTATCCTTTTACAAGCTGTGGATTATAGTTTGATAAAGTGCTCAGCTGGGATCTGGCACACACTCTTCATCTTTCACAGCATCACTGCAATCCATCTGTTCCTTCTGTGATCTGCTGGAGATTCAGGTGTCTGTTTCTTAGTCTCTCCTTATCTTTGCTTAGGTTTATGTGGGGTGTCTTAATTCCAACAGTAAACATCGCATAATCCAGTTTTTAAGGTCACAAATACTTTTCTTAATATTTGTAAACTATATAGCATAATTTAGACACCATTTAGATCTGTGGTTCCTCTCACCTGGCCAGTTATTTCCAAATAATAAAATGAGAACAGGTGCTGTAAAGCTCTAAAAAAAAACATAGTAAAACAGTCATAAAAGTAGTCCATCTGATTCATGCATTATATTTCAAGTCCACTTAAGCCATTATAGTGAGGCACAGACAAAGAGGCAAGTTTAGCCCAAAGAGATCTTTATTTTTAACTGCTGTGATTGGAGTGAAGAGGATTTATTATTTTTCTACAGGTGTTGGAATGACAGGAAGTTGAGTAAATAATGGAACTTTGTAATTGTGTCAAATTAAAAGCAAAGCATTGAAGTACATTTTAAATCATTATGTTGTAATAATCTTATGTAACGATTTAAAGTAAGTACACTTATTTTGACGTGTTGCCTAACATACTAAAGCACATGAAAGCAAAGTACTTGAATGTAATTTGGTGACACTTTATTTTAAGGTGTCCTTGTTACACGTTACATGTACTTATTGTATGATAATAACAATAAATTATACATAATTACATGCAAGTAACCCTAAGCCAAACCCTAATCCTAATACTAACTATATAGTTAGTACATGTAGTTAATTAATATTACTCAGTACTTAAATTAATAATTATACTGTAACAAGGGCACCTTAAAATAAAGTGTAACGTAATTTTAACTGTAGTGTATTATTTTTTTTATTACATGTGTAATTATAAATGTATTAAATGCATGGCATACAAGTTTCAGAAGAAATTACTTTAAAGTATATTTTAGTTTTTTTTTCTTAAATGTTTGTCAGTGGATTCAGCTATGCTTTACTTTAACCATATTTCAAAGACAATAGAAGTAATTATGAAATAACATATAAAGATATATTACGTGAGTATGTAATAGGTCAAAAAGGCACTCTAAAGTTCAGCTAGTTGCCTTTATTTTTAAAAGTATGCCAAAGTGTGCTTCTTGATATATTTGGGTGCACTTTTCTTATGCACATTTCTTTCACTATATATATTTGGGTCCATTGTTATTGTGTATAGATTTTGTGTCTCAGTCCATTGAGCTAAACACCTTATCCCTGATTCAGCTTTCCATGATGAGTCATTGCTAGACAATGAATGAATCTGAGGATGGTAATCTGAACATTAAAGCATAATTCAGCAGGGAAAAAACAATTGCTAGGCAGAAGGAACAAAAGAGGTGTGTTGACGACATGAATTGCCTCAATGCCCAACAAAGTCCTCAGAATCTCCAGAGCCCGAGCTTGACGTGGTGAAGTAAAGCAGTAAATAAAAGACTCTTGTCGGAGTGATCCTCCCTCTATAAAGCCTAATAGAAAGGCTGGCGTGTGTTTATGCCTAGGTTTACTGCACGCCATAAAACATGGAGCAGGGAGCTGTAAACGTAGAGTAATGAGATGGGTGAAAAATGACTCTTCCTCACAGAGACACGCATCTGGATATGAGGGACCTGAGCTCGCCGTACACCCAAAAGCCTTGACGTCCGAGTTTATATTCAACGACTAATACGGCAACTCAATTATCTGCCCAGACCCCTCATTAGTTCCCCATGCCTTGCGTGGCGTTGCGGACACGGGTTTTAGCAGCATTATCCTCAAGCACATGCTCTCCGGGGCGTTTCTGTAGCACCTCGGCCGCAGCACTCGAATTCTCTGTCGCCTTTCATTACTCACCCCTATTATATCCCAATCCCCACCCACAGTGGGGAACTGGCAAGCCTGATCACCATGACGATTTGTTTTCACTGGCAGCCCAGGGTGGGGGCAACTACTCTTTCTCCAGAGAGACTCCGATGAAGACATGAAATGGAGCACACTTGCACACACAGCTGTCAGAGCTTTAGAGGGACAGTTGAAAAAATGATGCCACTTGGTTGTTTTTTGATACTGAGTGCTCAATAAATAAGCCTTTATTTCCCCAGTATCCCAGCGTATGAATATTAATACATGCCTTGTGCAATTAATCCACATGTTTGGAGTCAGTGAGCTATTATTAAAAACTGAATAATTTGAAAAGTTTAACTCAGAATTGAGACTGATGGGCACAAACTTGAGGGAAAATTTGATTTGTAAAAGCTCTGCTTCAGTAAAGCACTTAGGATGCAGTGAAAGGGAAGGGCTGATGCTTGTTTGCCTGCAGTTCTCTGTAGAGTTGTCTGTGATGCAGGCTGCCTTTTCCCCAGGCAAGGGACTATAAAAGAAGATCACGTCACTGAGGCCTCAGTGTCAGATACCTCAAAGGGGGTGTTTCAGTTCCTCCGGTATAGTTTTCTGCAATCCAGCAGGCTACCAGACAAGAGTTCAAGGGTAACTTCTTCTATTGGGATTGGAGTTGGTCACAAGGTCAGTGGTTCTCAATGTGGGGCACAACAAACTCACATGACAATTCATAACTATTTTACGTTTTGACAAATTGGATGCTGGCAAATGTGCATAAATTCACACAATCTCATTTGTATGTTTTTGTACAGTCCGCTTTTGTGCCACTGATCGTTAGGCTTAAGGTGGACCTTCATGGCCCTTTTTTTTTTCCAAAAAATTTATTTTTCCATACAAATCCCATCATATGAAATTGCCACCTTGTAAAAAAAGGTACACTTTTTTCATGAGATCTAGTTGGCTCACAATGTTGAGAGTTAAAAACAATGCAAAATGCAAATAATAGAATCAGCTCACAATACTGTATAATAATTTTTTTAGAAGGAGAAGAAAACTTGATTTTTCAATGTTGACATCCAAAGTTGTCTGTTCAATCAAAAAACACAATATGTTGCCTTAAAGGATTAGTTCACTTCCAGAATAAAAATGTCCTAATAATTTACTGACCCCCATGTCATCCAAGATGTTCATGTCTTTCTTTCTTCATTGAAAAAGAATTTGGGGACCAATAAATCATTGGGGACCAATGGGTTGAATGGCCTAATTGCAGTTTCAATGCAGTTTCAAAGGACTCTACACAATTCCAGCCGAAGAATAAGGGTCTTATCTAACAAAACAATCGGTCAATTAAAAAAAAAAAAAATCCAAACACACCTCCAAGACGACCACTGCCTTGCTAAAGAAGCTGAGGGTAAAGGTGATGGATTGGCCAAGCATGTCTCCAAACCTAAACCCTATTGAGCATCTGTAGGTCTCTAACATCCACCTGCTCCGGTGGAAGAGGACTCCAGTGGCAACCTGTGAAGCTCTGGTGAACTCCATGCCCAAGAGGATTAAGGCAGTGCTGGAAAATAATGGAGTCTTGCACTAGCTCTGTGATGCGTATGCGCGACTTCTCGCATTGCATAATCACGTTGGAAAGGTCACGCATAGTTAGTTCTTTGTCTGTGTACTTCAGATCAAAAAGGTATTGTAGGGCGAAAAACTCCATCTCAACTTCAAAATCATCCAACATTGTTGTTTTACCTTGTTTGTAAAGGGCATTTGACTTTCTTTGCACGTTCGCTTTATAAACACTTGGTCGGTACTTCCACCAACCAAAAATCCTGAAATGTTTTCCTCAGAAACCTTAATTTCTTTTCGACTGAAGAAAGAAAGACATGAACATCTTGGGTGACATGGGGTGAGTAGATTATCAGGAAATTTTTATTCTGGAAGTGAACTACTCCTTTAAGTTTATCTTTGATTTGGGAGAAGCTATAAATTAGTTAGATACCAACATGAACAGCTTGCCGGATAGCTTCATTCTCAAAAGCCATTAAAATACTACACAAGGTCAAAGAAAAAATAATTTAGTCAGTTTAAACCCTACCCTTTTCTTACAATTGAATGCAAGCTCACATTCAGATCTGCTTTAATCTAGTCAACAACCAATGGATAGATCCCAGTCCCTGTGTGTGCATATTAATACATTTAAAATAGAGTTTAAGGACATTTGTGTTTACTTGTTTTGTTCGCCATTTGATGTCCTGCTGTAAATAAAATACAGGTCTTCAGGCAAAATAAGTTGAGAACTACTGAGCCATTTTATCCTACACGTTTGTACTATGGGTTTATATTTACTAGTTTATCATGTAAGACTGCTGAAATATTCTAAGCCAAGCTGAAAGCGCTCATCTGAAGCGCTAAGTTGAGTGATGCAATCAACTTGCGATGTCTGGCTTTCTTAATCACTTATTTGAGCACTTGTGAAGAGAGTATCTTCAGAGTGTTGATTAAGGATGGTGGTGGTCTGTGAGAGTGCCGGCACGCTCACTGAGAGGAAGAGTGAGAAAGAATGTGTGTGTGTGTGTGAAGGAAAGAGAGAGAGGTGATGAAGATGAAGGGCTTGGCAGGGGAGTAGTGGGTGATTCTACAGCTCACAGGCTTGATGATTCCACGGACAAATACAATGCAAATAGGATTTTACACCATGTTGTCAGGCAGAGCTTGGAGCTCCAATCTGGCGAGACCACAGTGGGAACTGGAGGCTAACAATAGCAGACAGTGTTTCACACATAAAGAGCCATATGTTGAGCCAAAGTGAGCGGGCAAGCAAGTTCATAGAAACTGCACTGAACTTCTCTGTCGAGTTTCACCCAGTAAAGTACACCACTTTTCAGATGTTTCCACAAACTGAACTGTATGTTTTGAGGTGAAAAAATCAAATCAAACAAAACAAAACAATATGATATTATTAAATGAAACAGTAACAGGTCGTTGTCCACAACCTAGTGAAGTGCTTTGCTGTCTACATAGACAACTTTCTAACTGAAAGGGAACTGATTTAGATGCTCTATGGCAGCAAGTCAGTGTGCCATTCAATCTAGGGCCAGATTTACTAAACAGGGCAAATTAGCATTAGAGCGCAATTCCATAAAAGTGCCGATGGGAAGGGAAATGCACAATGCACAGACATGCTTTTTTTGGCCGTTAAATAATGGTGGTAATACCAGTAATTTGACGAGCGCGAACGTTAGTAAATTGCGTTGTGTGATTCATTTTAATACTCTCCTCCCATCATTTTTGTGTCTGAAAGGGAGAGCTACAAATGCATATTCAATAAGGTCAGGTGCAAAATTAACTGTGTCCACACCTTTATAGCGCTAATTCTTCACTGCACATCTTTAGCAAATCCTGACAGTACTATTTTAATGCCAAAATATTGTGTAGGCTAATTCTGGCTCTTAGTGTTCCTCACATGAAGTGCAAGGGAGACTTGATTCACATTTCTTGTCAATTTGTCATTAGCATGTTGCTAAGCTAATAATGTGATTCTTGAATACACATAAAATACACAGCACATACAAACATTGGGTTAAATATTTTCATTTGAAATGTTCTTTTTTAATGAATTGTGTATAAATTATTAGAAATGATGCATATTTTTAATATGTAATTCCTTGAATTTGACCAAAACAAGCACTCTTATCAACACAATCATCTTGGTTGTTGTTGTTTTTTTCCTGAGATATTTGCAGAGAGTTATGGGATTGCCTTCTATGCGAGAATTTACAATAGAGTTCAGGTTTTTGAAAAAGCTGTTGAATACCGTGAGATACTGACTCTGATTTCTGTCAGGAAATGAAGGTCTCCAACTGTCAGTCAAATCTTCCATTACATGCCTATGTGCCCAAACAAATATTATGACTGGATTATATTATTGTTGCTGAGACACTCTCTAACTTGGCCTCAATATATGACCGTTTTTTTTTATGACAAAAACACACATGCCCCCAAACCATACAGATTAAAAGAAGAAGAAAAAAATGTCTAAAGCCGCAGCATAGCACAAGATGGTCAATATAAAGTGTAAGATACAGCCTGAGTATTTAATATTAATCAGAAAGGAAATATCTTTTACACTTTATAAAGAATATTGAAAACCCAAACCTAGACCAGAGAGGACTTTACAACCAACCAGAACTATTTGTGAGAAGTCTGGTGTTGCTGTTTGGCTATTGGTAAACCAATATGAAACATCAGATTCTCTTGAGAAAAAGGGGAGAAAGTAACATGACTGCTCTGATGTGCTCAATGAGGGAAATCAGTATTTGTATTTCTTCTTTATAAACAAAAATTCTACACTATCATGACCTATCATTATAAAGAAGTAACAATACAGTTCTTTTCTGTGATAGAAGCTCACCCATATCTAGATATGTTATTAGTCAAATTGTGGTAAGTAGCTACCAATAATACAAAGATATCACAACTCTAAAACAAAGTTGTAGGCACCATCTTAGCACTTACTATTAATTCTTACTTATGTTAACAAAACAGTCTTGTAAAAACTAGAAGAATCTTGTTGAACATGTTTAGAATCCAAGCCACACACATTTGACTGTGTTAATCACAGAGGCAGTCATCCATTAGTTACAGCTCTTGCTCAATAGAATGAAAGGCCACAGAACGCAAAATCACTTCTGCTGCTTGGGGCGACCCAAATTGCAAACAGATTTATATCAGGATACAGGGTTGGTCGTGCAGAAAAAAAGACCCTGGACTCTTGGTGTGGAGTTCTGTAGTCATAATAGACCATTAAATGGGGGTTAAACACTGGAATGTGCACGGCCTAAACAAACTGCCCAACATTTACGACTCCATACAATTTGCATAATCAAGGGTCACTGGTGCTACACAGTAAGTGCAAAATAATTGGAAAATAACTGCCATTTCTCCAGTGTTTAATTCACTGAAAACAGTTCATTTTAAAGGGAGGAATCCCACAGAAAACAAAACAAATCTCAAATAGTCTCTTTTACATCTCAGCCGTTTTACCATTCAAACGTATGTGTTCTTTGGGCTGAAGACTCATTGTAATTAATGTTCAGTGTTCAAATTTCTTTTCAGATTCTGAGGTCTTTGTAAGGCTATACAGTCTAAGGGTTTCTGCAGCAAATACTCAGTTCTTGTCAAAGCACATTAGGCAGCCAAACAGCTGTTTCTCAGAAAACAAGCAGAACTGCTGTGAATGACCCACAATCTATGTAAATCCTGCTTCATGAAGCCACCAATCTCTTTGGGAAACAGCAAGAGGTAAGAGCCATAACCTGACCTTCGGTGTGACACTAAGCACTATAGTTAGTCCAGCCCAGCCCAGCCCGTCTACCGTCTCTTGGGACTGGCCCTATTTTCAATGCGAGGAAAGAGAAGAGAAAAAAGCAAAGCTGCATGTGGCACAAACTGGACCCCAGAGAATCCCAAACCAATTTGCGTTTGACAAAAATCAAACGATGCCATGAGTCTTGATCTTGAGGTTTGTGAAGGTTGCAGCAGATGGTAGTGTGCTAGAAAAGGAGGGTGCTAAGTTTTGAGGTGCTTGTTCATTAGCTAAATTGAGGTCTGAAATTGAGGTCTGTAGGTGACAGTTCAGTTGTAAGTAGACAGTGGGCAGCTTGTGTGTGCTCAAGCGCGATCATTAAAAAGACACGGCTGATCCTGCCCTGCCTGTAAGGATTTCAACAGGCCTGGCCTCCCCAAAGCTCAGGCTCATTGATACCCCTGTGCTTTGTAGTCCTTAAAAAAGAGAGCTGTAGAACACATTCATTGAATCCTGAAAGTGTGGAGAACAGGACCTAACCCCGAGGATCGGCTCTAACGCCCCCTTCAACCTATGGCTCTGAATTGCACAACTATGTGGCATGAAATTGCTTTCACATTTTCTTTGGGGATGTCACGTCGAAAGGTTATGATGATGAACCTTTAAACATCACTGCATTAGGTTCTCAAACTTCACTTGTAGCTCCTCTAAAATTGTTTGAGGGTGACCTTTTGGAAAACTTTCCTTTTATGCCTTTAAATGTACTAGAGATTGAATTAACAGGCTCTTGTTGAGGTGCTTTGGTGGTGACCTGTTTAGACTAGAGATCTATGGGAAATCTATCCAGTTCATAGGCACTGAGGCATACCATGCAGCTCAATAGAGGCATGTCCAACCACAACTATATTAGCTCTTCACTACCAAACCCTGTTGAACTCTTCACCCACCCCTTTAGAGGACATTCACTTCTTTCATTAGACAAATAATACCATGCCTTGACCACCATTTTGTAGGTCAGCTAGCAGGGCTTTTGTGTGCATGCTAAATAACTAGGGAACCACCTCTAATTAAAGCTGTGAGCATAGGACTAAATGCTTCCTTTTTGAAGATGAAATGACTGTATCCGGTGTGCTATATTAAGCTGTTAATGTGCATCTAAATTGGCTCCTATTTTTCACAGCAGCTTTTGTGACACAAGGCATTCAGTATCACAAGTTTAAAAAAAAATAAAAATGAGCGAAATGAGATGTAAATCCCACAATTCGTTTAGCGATGTGTGCCGTAAGGGTTTAATTCTTTCAACCAGGACAAAAATGGTGCAACATTACTCTGATATACAGACAAAGGCAGTAACAAAGTTGTTCATGTAAGGCTATTGTCGGATGCTGGCAGGGAATGAAATCAGCGAAAGTGCCGGAACAATGGGGGAAGTTTAAACAGGCTGCAGAATTTTGGTAAGACACACAAAAAGAGACCTATGAGTTGGCGAAGGAGGGAAACCTAAGGTGCGAGAAAGAAAGAGCAAGAGCGAGAGAGAGGAGGGACCTTTGGAGAAGGGCTTGGTAAGTCCTCTAGCTCCATTGTACCCTTGAAACAATCCTTACTTTGGATTTGCATTTGTAATAGAGTTCAGGCCCCTGTTTGTGAAAGCCTTTGGTTGGGCCTGACCCTGTGGTTCAGCCCCACGTTGACACGCTGTGTATTGCCCCAGCCCCATCCTTCCACAACCCACAGCGCTATCATGGGAAAATTCACCAACTTAAGGGAGCTTTTGGAAGGCATGGGCTGGAATGTAAAGCTCAAGGCAGCCGCAGTGGTATTTAGTAGGGGAAATTACTTGGGCGTACAATAGAACCCACTGCTGTTAATTACTGCTAACAAGGCTCTCTGAAAAAACCCGGTCTGACACATGGGCTTGAAGAGAGAAAGGAAATGAATATGAGATATACAATCGAGCCTTAAACCTCTCAAAAGCCCTGTCCTGTTCAGCCTTTGACCAAACTCTTCATCATTCTCATTTCAGTCTCTGAAGAGTACTAAGTCAGGAGAAACGTCTTTCTTGATTTGCTTCTGTGAACGAAAACATCTAATAGCTCTGGGTGGTATTGTGGGTGAAATACTACCCAATTAGCATGTTCAGCTATTCTGTTATGATTTCACTTAGAAAGGAAATATGAGCCAAGAATACGTTATGCATTTCCCATATCATGGGTTTGTTGAGGTGGAAATGGGTTACATATGTAGTAGCTAAATAGTGTATCCCACTGCAGTTCTCACAATTAGATATGATTTCAACCTCTGGAGGAATGATCAGGCCATGCTCAAGATCTGTCAGGCGTTAAATAAACAACACTCACTGACTGTCTTGCTGTTGTCATTCAGTACTGACTTATGCAATCCAGTAAGAGGAAAACCAAAGTTGGACTGGTTAGTGTGATTCTTTTAGCCACCACTGGTAGATTTAATGGTTTATGCATTTTATGGATCTCCCTCAAATCTCCTTGTCTACTGCCTCTGACATCACAGCTCAGGATGGTCACTAGTGAAGGGCTTGAGACTGTGTTTTTGTAGGGCTGTTAGACAATCAGTGCAGAGTTGGCGCCAGCCCATACAAACAGGGTGGGCATTTGCGTTTTTAGGCGGGGCCTCGGTCGCATGTTTTGTAGGGGTGTCCCCCTTGGTAAAAATCGCGTTTGGGGGTTGAGTTTCTAGTGATCACAGAGGGAGACGGTAGAAATCGGTAAGATTGGGGCACAGGGACTGAAATGGCTGGGCTAGGGTCCCTTGGGCCTGCTCGTGGTGCTAACACTGAATCAGTGTTGTCAGGGTGCTATTCTTTTTACTGCAGCCTCAGAGTTATTAGTCAATTTTTTATATATATAATTCAGGTGATTGGCTCAAAAACCCTAACAGCACCATGAGTGCCCATGAGTGAAAATGGCTTTTCAAATGGTTTTCAAATCAAATACTTTCGGTGGGTCCTAAGCCAACCCACCAATTACTATTGAGGTGATTGGGAATGTTAATAGGCAGTTTTACCTATAGACCACCTTGGTGGGAAAAAGTTGTATATGCATCAGAAATTGTGGTGAAATCTATTTTATTTAGGTAGAAAGTACCATTTGGTAGTATGGTAGAAAAAGATGTGAATATAGTGTCAATGTTAGCAATGTTATTTCAACCTCTTTAGCTATGACTATATTTATAATGAACAGTATGACAGCCTCAAGTAACTTATTGCTTTTAGAATAGTTGTTATACAATACAATATTAAGGGTACAAATTTTCACTATAAATGTTCAAAAACAAACTATCATCGGTAACACTTTATTTTAAGGGTCCAGCATTATGCATTAGTTAGGTATAAACACACAAGTAATTAATTATTAACTTAACATATAGTAAGGGCATATTAGCTATTGACAATTTATTTACAATTTATTAAAAAGTTGAAAGATCCGAATTCATGCAATAAATAAGCTAGTAATTAATGATTAACTGAATGTGCAGTAAACCCCTTTTAGCCATTATTTACAACTTAGCAAACCATGTATTATTTGTGTAGTAATGTACTTAGTTATATTCCAGTGATTCAACTTAATAGACTTGAATAATGTGATATTTAGACTGGATGATAAGGACTATAGTGACATGTAATCTAAGGTTAGTTGGTCTTTGTAGATACTGCACAGCAATGCATCAGCATTCAAGACCAATACATTTTAGAATTCCGTTTGAATGTCAGTGAATTCAAATAAATTAACTTTGACCTAAACAAAACAAAATATTACAGACATTAGGAGTGTTTTAATTAAGAATTATTGTCTCAAAATGGATTACACAAGTATTGCGGGAATTAAGAGAGTGCCATACAGCTGCCATTCTCCTGCAAACCCAGCCGTTGAAGTCTGGATATTTTCCAAGGAATCTTTTAATTACAGTGAGTGAATTGAACTGTGCTGGGTGGGCAAGATAAATAACAGGCAGCTCAGGCAGTATATGAAACAATTAAACTAATCTATATATTTAATTAAAATAACACATCTGGGAATGATTGTTAGTAATAGACAAGTACCTCACAAATCGAAGTGTCTCACACAATCACTTCCAAAAACCTGCTCATAAAGCATTCCAATAGACAAATGGGACAGTCTTGTGGGTCTGATTTAAACACATTACTTCACTAGGTGAAAGCACTTTTATTTAGAGCATTCACATGCAGGCTCTTTCTCATGAGTATTTATGTGTTTGGATGCACACTGCACTAAAACGTTCTCATGATTTAATACAAAAGTAAAACTCTTGTCAAATTAGCTTTATTTTATCCCTGCTCTTATTTATATTAGACTGTTAATGTAAAGGAAGTCACTAAAGCAACTAAGCATTTTGAAACATTTTATAGACAGTTGTGCATGATATTACGGTGGTAGAGAAGTGCAAAGCAAATCACAATTCTGAAAACAAAATAACAAATTACAAACGCAAATGCAAGTCTAAAAAACAAAATAACAATTCAGAAAGCACAACAACAATTCAGAAAACATTATAACAAGTCAGAAAACACAATGACAAATTCGAAAACAAAATAACAAG
>NW_015624201.1:36159-36501 GCF_001515625.1 Sinocyclocheilus rhinocerous
CGTATACAGGAAGAACCAGCCGAAGAACAGCAGAGTCGTGGTAGAAAGTTCGGAGATGGTATTAAAGTAGCTCAGTTTAAATGTATTGTATGAATTGCCCTTACGCTGGAATAAAAAATACGGGGTGTCTATTTACATTTAGTTAAAAGTGGCTGTAAATCATCAGCTCCAGTGGCACAGATGGATAAGTGCATGCCCTAGTCTTTTTGACGCGATCGACCCGGGTTCGATCTCACCTTTTGCCGAACTTTTTTTTCTCCCTTTTCAAGTCTCGTATCACATCGTAAAGGCATTTATTTTCAATAAAAATTAAGGAAATAATCAAAAAGTTGAAAATAAAGT
>NW_015624201.1:36923-49317 GCF_001515625.1 Sinocyclocheilus rhinocerous
TTGTGTTTTCTGACTTGTTATAATGTTTTCTGAAGTGTTGTTGTGCTTTCTGAATTGTTATTTTGTTTTTTAGACTTGCATTTGCGTTTGTAATTTGTTATTTTGTTTTCAGAATTGTGATTTGCTCTGCACTTCTCGGCCACCGTATGATATAGCTCTGCACCCTTACAATATTAGCACCGATACTTAAATAAAATAAAATAAAATACTGAGACATTCTTTACAAAGGAATTATAAATATGAATAACCATCTAATGCAGAACAGTTCATTTCTCTATTCGATTCTTTATCATATTTTTGGTAGACCCTTTGAGAGTGTTTCCACTTTTACAGTGCCTTCTAATAATTGCCATTGTTTTAAAATGTTATGCTAAATTGCTCAGCTCCACACACTATTCTATTATACATAGCTACATATTAGATTTAAAAACTGAAAAAGTGGCCCACTTTACTTGCATTACCCTTACATATCATGTATATTTTAAATATTTAGTCTTAGATTATCATTGTTTTCTTTTGGTTAGGGATATTTATTTATTTTATACCATTTTCCTTGAAAAGTCAGTGCACTGTAAAACGAATTTTAGAACAGTATTTTTGTCACGTGTTTGTCTCTGTTTAGTTCCTGTTTGCCCCTATTTGGTTCAGTTCCTGTTCTCATTTAGTTAATCATCGTTTATTCTGTTTTGATTGATTACTCCTCACCTGTTTCAGTTCTCCCTAATTATGTTCCATGTGTTTATATACCCTGTGTTTTCCTCAGTTCCCCTGTCTTGCTTTAAAGTTACATTGTGGAGTTTTTATCCTATGTTCGTCAGTGTTACCCTCTTGGATTGTTAATAAAAGACTCACCTTTGGATTACCCCTTCGCTGTGTGCCTCATCTACCCACATCGTGACAATTTTGTTATTTGTTTTCAATTAAAAATGTATACAAAACAAGATAAACTTGTGAACATATGTTGGGTTTATTAAAAATAAACGTATAATTTAAGATATTCTCTTAATTATGTTTATTCATCTTTTTTCATTTTAAATTTAAACTCACTAAATTTGAATTTTTCTTGTAATTCTTGGGAAACAAGACAGAAATTCAAAAGACACAAACTTATCTGTCTGTTCAGTTCTTTCTGGTCCGTGTGGGAGCAACATCAAAAGTACGTGGAAACATGCACACAACTCCCAGGAAACCTTGCTGTGCACCCCATAAGGGTCTTTTTGCGTTGATCAAACGTTCAAGCAGTAACAGAACTGTCTTACAATAAAATGACATTAACAGCAGGCGCACAATGACTCGGTTTGTGAGGCGTACAGGAAGAACACTTGTGCCGTGTTCCTCCGAGCCCCTTGTGTCTGCAGAGACGCTCACAGCGGAGCATGTGAATGATTACCCATGCAGCCCCTCCGCTTTGACTGTAGTATGTTCAGAGGCCCAAGTTGAGTTGGGCTCCTTACCGCTAAGTGTTTGAGGGCAGACAAGCCCCTCAAACTATTATTGTAAGGACCGGTTCTGGCTGCAGTTTCTCAGGGAGCCGATGTCCACCGAATGAAAGAGCAATTTGTGACATCTGTGCAGGTCTGGACATGTGTTTCCCATTCTCCAGGCCTGTTGAGCCAGTCAGAGACCACATTAACATAAAAAGAAGGTATGACTGTTCTCCTATTTAGCCCCAAGCCTCTCAGGTTGACGGGAGAAGGCAGGCTCCTAAATTATCGAATTTATTATTATTTAAATCTTATTTACTTTCCGTAGAGTGCATCAGAATGAGGCAGTGCGCGGCAGCTCCCGGGTGTCTGGTAATCGCACCGAGGGTTTCGTTAACCTCGAGTTTAGAAGATTCCCTCCCCGTTTTCTTAAAAACACTCTCACAGAAGCTTACCACAGTTTGGTGACCTAATGGTCCGGTTCCTGACATAACCATCCATGCACGGGTATACCGCAGGAAGTAGATGAAATAGTTCTGGGCACACACTGCAGGGCCCAAAACTAAAACCTAGTTAGGCACGATCACTTTTATCCTTGTCCTCAACGCAGACCTGCTTTAACTCTTTCCTGCATGTTCCCTGTGCATGTTATTGAAGTGAAAGCAAATTTGCTTTGACTAAAGCTCAAGTTGTGAATTAATAAAAGTTTATTAGTGAACATGTACGGTAACATTTACACTGTGTCTTCCAGCGTATTCCAGGATAATGGGAAAACATTAGCTTTGCTCAGAGCCAAGTTAGTTTTATTCATAGTTTACAAGAATAGTTTGCTCTGAAATGAAAACCTTGCCATTATTTATTCAGCTTTATGTCTTTTTAGGCCCATAACCTGTTATTTTTCTTTCATTTGAACACAAAAGGAAACATTTGTATACAAAATTTTACGGATCAACAGCAACAGTACATAGTGACCACAGCTATCAACCTGAAAGGACAAGCAGTTTATTTGACATGCACTACTATATTCCATCTTTTCTGAAGCCATTGTATGACGCCGATACAAACTGTAAGTTTGCAAGTTTGAATATGCAAAATATATCAAGATATTTCTAGAGCAAAATATATTTCTAGAGCTTGACAGATGTGGTCACTATATGGAAGACACCTGGGTACTTTACAGTGTCCTTGTTACACATTACAAATCAATTATGCATAATTACAACTAACCCTAATCATACCACTGTAGTAAGTACATGTTTATTAATATTACCTGTACTTAACCCTTGTGCTGAAATCCTTTACCTAATTTGGTGTTCCTGGTCAAAAAAATGACCAGCCTTAAAAAAAAAATTGCTATTGCTTCTCCCATTACACTATATTATCACCAAATCTTGGATTCAATCTTTTTGTTAACTTGTCAACTTGAGTGAATGAATGAATTAATGAATCTTCACCCAAAAACTGATATGCATAAGCTCGGCTCAATGAAGCCTACAATCAATTAGTTCCAAAAAAGAAATACAAAACCTGTGCCAATTGAAAGAAAACAAGTCTAATATTTGGTAATAATATAGTAAAATGAGACATTTATAAGCTATTTTTTGACTGATTTAGATTTTTTTTTCATTGTTTTACTAGGAACACCACAATTTTTACAAAAAATCCCCAAAAAGTACAAAAATTGTCAAAAAAAAAAAAAATTCAGTAAGTTTTAGTCCAAAGTGATAACACTGACTAGCATTTCCGGGTAAAAGAAACTGGTGAGTACTTATTTATTTATTTTTATTTAAATATTAAATATTTGTTCTAGAAGTAACATGCAGTGAGATCTTTATCACAGACACACTCAGTAAATGTAATTTGACTTTTGGAAGACTTCTGGAAGATTACTCAGTGCAAAACGTATTGTTTCACCAGTGTAGAGTTTACTTACATTTTCTTTCAAGCTGCTCTCACTGAGGTGTGTGTGAGGCTGCCAGTAAGAAGGAGAACTTGAATGAGAGCAGGATCCTCACTGTGCCAGTCAGTGCCCTCTCCTGGACAACCTGTGGCAAACGGGCGGGAGCGAGTCGGAACCCGAGCCGCACTAGACTGAAGAGAGACCCAGCTGCTTTAGTGAAAACACCACTAACATGGACTGAAGGTAGCACATGAAGTCACTCCTCTTACTTTCCTCACTTCGTCCAAGATTCAATTTGCGTGGTCCGAGGCTGCGCAGAGTGCGTTCGATCGGCTCAAGGGGTTATTCACCTCCGCCCCCATCCTTATTACCCCTGATCCCGAGAGACAGTTTATTGTTGAGGTTGATGCCTCCGACGTCGGGGTGGGAGCTATATTGTCGCAACGCTCTTCCCTTGACGAGAAGGTTCATCCGTGCGCTTTCTATTCGCATCGCCTTTCTCCCGCTGAGCGCAACTACGACGTCGGTAACCGAGAACTTTTGGCGATCCGTCTGGCGCTAGGTGAATGGCGACACTGGCTTGAGGGAGCTAGTGTGCCATTTATGGTCTGGACGGATCACCGGAATCTGGAGTACATCCGCGCCGCTAAGAGACTTAATGCCCGTCAGGCACGGTGGGCGCTTTTCTTCGGTCGCTTTGAGTTTTCGATCTCGTTTAGACCCGGTTCTAAGAATCTCAAGCCGGCATACTGCTTTCATTGGAGGGCACTTCTGTGTACAGCAGTGTAGCGCTCATGTTTCCGTAAACAGAGCAGTTAGGCAGACTCAGCAGAACTGTGCCAGTCAGTGCCCTCTCCTGGACAACCTGTGGCAAACGGGCGGGAGCGAGTCGGAACCCGAGCCGCACTAGACTGAAGAGAGACCCAGCTGCTTTAGTGAAAACACCACTAACATGGACTGAAGGTAGCACATGAAGTCCCTTCTCTGAATGTTTCATTCCTTTGTCAGTATTATAGCCACCTTTGTGCTTCTTCTCAAACGACAACCGCACTTCAACTGAAGCCTGAGAACTTGAGAAGGCAGAAATGCTGCATTTATAAATGAGAACAATAAAATGCACAATGCTTATTCAAAATACACTCGAACCTCACAAATCAGAATACCGTAGAAAGTAGTCGATATACCACTTAGACTTGACAGAGGTAAAAAAGAAAGAGCCTTTTGCATAATGTCAAAGATGAACAACCTCGGTCAGAAGTCATTATCATATTCAGCGGTGAATTTCACCTTCACGGCTCCGCAGAGGAAGTTGCTGTTCAGTCAGATCACCTCTCTTGCGGAAGCACTTACGCTGTGTGCCTGCCAGCTAACAAGACAGTAGGAATAAATGAGCCTTTTGTCAGAGAGTAATGAATGGAATTTTGTGCAGTTTGATTAAATCATAATGTGTTTCGTAATGAATCTTCTCCCCGATTTCATTATTCTGTGTGTTATCAGTGCTAAATATAGCTGTGTAATAGATTCATTTTTCCCCCTGCTTTACTCGGAGGTGATTCTTTTATGCATGTGTCAGGTATATTTAACCACACTGAGAATCGTCCAAATGCAGCTAAGAAGGTCTACACAATGATTCAAAGCAGAACCGTCTGAGAAATGTCAGCCGCACTGAAACATTTTCACACACAGAGTAAAAGTCCATACAGAGGGAAATATAATCTGTTATCCTGTGGTAAAATGGTTCTGTTTTACAGTCACCCTAAAAAAATTGTTTTAACAGCTTTACATATCACCCTTGTATGTTTTGTTTTTATCCCCTCTTCCCCCTCTTTATCCATCTGGGAGTTTGCCCAGAACCGTTTACATTTTCCATCAAATGTTAAAATGCTCTGCGATTCAGTATCTGGTCGGCTAATATTTATCACCATAATTTATGTGTTTTAAATGGATTTAAAATCACTTTAATTTGATTATCATTTTTATGAATGAACTGCAGAATGATGCTGTTTAACATCATTGAATTTGCAACAAAACATTAACCCCAAGTCACTGTGTGACTTTTTAATGCTTTTATTTAGCAAGGATGCTTTAAACTGGTCAAAAGTGACAGTAAAGACATTTATAATGCTACAAAAGAGCTGTATTTCAAATAAATGCTCTTCTTTTGAGATTAAGATTTAACAAGGAATCCTGAAAAAAAAAATGTATCACAGGAAAAAAAAAAAACTATGTAGCAAAACTGTTTTCAGCACTGATAATAATGTTTTGTGAGTATCAAATCAGCATATTAGAATGATTTCTGAAGGATCACTGAAGACTGGAGTAATGATGCTGGAAATTCAGCTTTGGATCACAGGAATATAAAACAGATTCTCGAGTTGCGCTTCAGCGGTTTCTGGGGTTTGCTCATTTTTACCGCCGGTTTATCCGTAACTTTAGTCAAGTCGCCGCTCCTCTTACTTTCCTCACTTCGTCCAAGATTCGATTTGCGTGGTCCGAGGCTGCGCAGAGTGCGTTCGATCGGCTCAAGGGGTTATTCACCTCCGCCCCCATCCTTATTACCCCTGATCCCGAGAGACAGTTTATTGTTGAGGTTGATGCCTCCGACGTCGGGGTGGGAGCTATATTGTCGCAACGCTCTTCCCTTGACGAGAAGGTTCATCTGTGCGCTTTCTATTCGCATCGCCTTTCTCCCGCTGAGCGCAACTACGACGTCGGTAACCGATAACTTTTGGCGATCCGTCTGGCGCTAGGTGAATGGCGACACTCGCTTGAGGGAGCTAGTGTGCCATTTATGGTCTGGACGGATCACTGGAATCTGGAGTACATCCGCGCCGCTAAGAGACTTAATGCCCGTCAAGCACGGTGGGAAATTCAGCCATCACAGAAATAAATTACATTTTATGTATAAACATAAAAAATGAAATAATATTTTGCAATTTTACTCTTTTACTGTACCCTTGATCAAATAAGCATAAGTGCAGCATATAGACTTCTTTCAAAAACTAAAA
This sequence comes from Sinocyclocheilus rhinocerous, assembly GCF_001515625.1. NCBI lineage: Eukaryota > Metazoa > Chordata > Actinopteri > Cypriniformes > Cyprinidae > Sinocyclocheilus > Sinocyclocheilus rhinocerous. The sequence goes on from NW_015624201.1 coordinate 43,256, forward strand.
ATAGAGAACAGAGAATAGTTTTGTCATGAGCTGGGTTTGCTTCTCTGTTTCTCTCTCACACACACGGGATTTCACACACACATACACACACTTACATATTCTATCATGCACACACACACACACACTCAGGCACGCCCATGCTCATTCTAGCTCTCATCTCCACCTGTTTGTCATCACAATCAGCGTGCGGGCTGTAGAGTTCTTACCATGTCTCGTCTTGCTTAGTGTGCTGTGTTCGTCTTAGTGTTCTCTCTGTCCGGTGGCTGCTTCCAGTGAGCCCAGCCCCACGAGCTCTCTCCAAGACGGGAGTCCTCGGAACCAGACCATCCTCGGTCGATTTGTGTTTCATCCAGTTCTGTGTCATCAGACGACAGACTGCCTTGTTTTGTGTCTTCAATAAAGAGACTGATTCTAACTGACTGCCTTTGCACGTGGATCCTTTACAGCATCGTAGTGACAAGTTTACTAATTTAACTTTAGTTACTTAATTTTTCAACAAAATATTTAAAAGTACTTTTAAATATATATATAAAATACATGCTTGGCCACACTTCTCCAATTCTCGCTGTTAACAAACCATTAACTATGACATTTGCCTCAATAAACACCTAATTAGCTGTTTATTAATAGTTAGTAAGGTAGTTGTTAAGTTTAAGATTAGGGATGTAGAATGTAGTCATGCAGAATAAGTAGTAATAAACAGTCAATATGTTAATAATAGTCTTGCTAATAAGCTACGAGTTAATAGTGAAAATTGGTCCCTATACTAAAGTGTTACCAAATGCTGTTTTACTGTTTTGTACTCATGCTTCAACTTAATTTTGCAGTATTCATTTGTAATTTTTTGGTAATCCTGTATGCTTTTATTATTTGCTTTGGATAAAAGTGTCTGCTAAGTAAATAAATATAAATAACAAATAAATGTTTAATTTCCCCAAAGGAAACCATTTAGATTGGATATTGTAGTTAATCTGCGGGACATTTTAAGTTTTTGATGTTTGGAATTAAATTTTCACACTTTCTAAGCCAGAGCCTCATCATTAGTGGTTAGTTATCAGCACAGCAGTGCTTGAGAAGTGACTGTCCGCTGGCCCTGATGTGGAGGCCCACTTGCTACTGATGCCGTCAGGATGTTTGTAGTTTTCTCACGTCCCTCACTTCCACATTCCAAGAGGCTCTCTGGAGACTCTGATCTCCAACCGCCCTCCCCGCTCAACCCCCGCCTTCCAGCCCGCACCTGCTGTTTCCCCGGCAACAGAGCAGGTGCTCCCCTGGTGTGGCCGGGTCGTCTCCCTTGACAGCCGGCCCTCCCAATCCGCAACGGCCTCAAAAACAACAACAGATCGGCCACACAACCTCTGCACATCAGCAGAGCCAACCCAATGTCAGAGCGCTTAAACAACTGGACAAAGTGTGAACCAATGTCACCTACATACATGTGCACAGCAGGACACTTTTTATCTATTAATTAATTATTCATTATCTTGGCATAAGGGTTATCAAGGATATTATTTAGGTGGTGTTTCATGCACAATCTATATGTATGCTCAATACCATGATGCATATTCTGAAAGCAGACTTTACGTTTTCAAGAAAAAAGTCTACTTTATGTTTATTCTTGAGATATTGTCCTGCTCCAACCTTGATCACAGACACAGGGATAAATCCCAAGGAGACCCACTGTTAGTTCAGGAGGGTTACTGGTGGCCTGTGGAGGTGTAATGAGCAACAATAACAATTTAACATTCAAAAGTGTAGTATGGAGATAGCAAATATATAATTGCTCCTGCTTGTTTTAGCAAGTTTTACAGGATTTACTGGCCATTTCAGATCCAGTGATGTAAATAGCTAATGGACGAAAAAAATGTTTATGTTTCTATATAACAAAGTGTATGTGAAAATGACCAGCTTCAGTTGTAAAGCTTACTCTGTCTGCCTATCATTGTCTTTAAAACGTCTACGCCATTAAACTCATTGAGCCTAACCTACTGTACGTTTTCCTACATCCAGAGAGAAGAATACTGGATTAATAAGACATTAACAGTATGACTACATTGGCACTGTTCCAAAACGCTACGTAGGTTGCATTTTAAGGCATCATAGGTGTGCTCTTGATGCAATAGCTGTTCCAAAAGGTAAGCACTGCAGCATAATTATGCTATCTTCTAAGGGGTCAGTCATACACTCATTTTGGAGCTCAAAATGGAAATGAATGGAATAAAACACAGATGTGGGGATTTTTTGGGAAGTCAAACTTCTTTAAGTTTCCAAAAGTATTGCTCATGATGTGAGATGGTTAAAAAAAAAAAAAACAGTGAGATGTAGTCAACACACTCTCATGGCAATTCATAAATATTGAACGTTTTGGTAAATTAGTGGTTGATTTGTAAGAATTTGTACATTCTCACCTCGTTTTCATATGTTCTGTTTATGCCCCACTGGCGTTTTAGGTTTAGAGGTGGATCTAAAGGGGTAGTTCACCCCAAAATGAAAATTACCCCTATGATTTACTCACCCTCAAGCCATCCTAGGTGTATATGACTTTCTTCTTTCAGACAAATACGATCAGAGTTATATTAAAAAATGTCCTGGCTCTTCCAAGCTTTATAATGGCAGTGAATGGGTGTTAATATTCAATAGTACAATAGAAGTCAAATAATAGAAATACATCCATCCATCATAAAAAGTGGTCCACACGGGTTCAGTGGTTTAAGAAAGGTCTTCTGAAGTGAATGAGAATGTTAAGAATGAGACATTTTGACTAAATAAATATCAATGTTAAAAAGTAATGTATGTTTATTAGAGTATGACATTGTTAGCTTAGCAACATTCTAAGCCAAACACTTTTGAACTCAACAGTAAGATGGGTCTCCTGTGGATGTTGCTTCCTATGTAGAGTGTTTCAGATCAGTGAACTATTAAGTTCTATGACAGTTAGCATGGTACTGTAGAAAGTAAATGCTAATGTACAGTTTATGCAACCCAGAAAACCCCTGAAAACCCAGGAAAGCATAACTATTTGACAATGCAGTAATTTAGTATACATTTTTACAATGTGAATTGTATGAAAATGATTTTTAGAAGACAAAAAAACATCAAGGTCCACCACTAACCATAACCGTCAGTGGGCCATCAGCAGATCACTCAAACGTACTAATGAGATGCAATAGGAGCCAGAGCGCCTGACATCTTGGCAGATTTAAAAGTGCTGGCTAATGATAAATGTAAATTCAGTAAGATTGTCATCCACGTTAGTGCTAATGATGTTCGACTTCGCCCGTCGGAGATCACTAAAAATAACATTAAAGAGGTGTGTGAACTTGCAAGTACGATGTCAGATGCTGCAATATGCTCTGGTCCCCTCCCTGCTTACCGCGATGATGATATACATAGCAGACTGTAGTCACTCAATGGCTGGATGTCTAAGTAGTGCCCGCAGAATAACATAGGTTTCATAGACAATTGGACAAGTTTTTGGGGCAGACCTGACCTGTTGAAAAGAAATGGACATTATTGCCGCTCTTCTCTCTAGAAATATGGCACATAGATAGAGAGTTTGTACTTGACTAACTGGGGCCCAGGTCAGGAAGCAGACAGACTGGCTAAACCAACCGACAGACTTTATTAAAGAATGTGCTGATTTTATATCCGAGTTAGTGCTGGCTGCAGGTAAAGTTTTAATTGTTGGTGATTTTAATATCCATGTTGATAATGAAAAAGATGCATTGGGATCAGCATTCATAGACATTCTGAACTCTATTGGGGTTAGACAACATGTCTCAGGACCTACTCATTGTCGAAATCATACTCTAGATTTAATACTGTCACATGGAATTGATGTTAATGGTGTTGAAATACAGCAGCAAAGCGATGATATCTCAGATCATTATCTAGTCTTGAGAAAACTTCATATAGCTAAAACTGAAAATTGTAATCCTAGTTACAAGTATGGTAGAACCATCACCTCTACCACAAAAGACTGCTTTGTTAGTAATCTTCCTGATCTATCTCAATTCCTCAGCATATCCAATAGCTCAAAACAACTTGATGATGTAACAGAAACTATGGACTCTCTCTTTTCTAGCATTTTAGATACAGTTGCTCCTTTACGCTTAAGGAAGATTAATAAAAAACAGTCTGACACCGTGGTATAATGAGCACACTCGCACCTAAAGAGAGCAGCCCGGAAAATTGAGCGCAGCTGGAGGAAAACAAAACTAGAGGTATTTCATACTGCATGGCGGGAAAGAACCCTATCCTACAGAAAAGCATTAAAAGCTGCTAGATCTGATTACTTTTAGTCTCTTTTAGAAGAAAACAAACATAACCCCAGGTATTTATTCAATACAGTGGCTAAATTAACGAAAAATAAAGCATCAACAGGTGTTGACATTTCCCAACAGCACAGCAGTAATGACTTTATGAACTACTTTACTTCCAATATCGATTATAACTCGTTTGAAGTAATGGTGCTTCATATAATATTATCCATAGGAACAAGTGTTAATGATAAATCCCCTATAATGTTTGTACTGGCTACTGTATACAGGCCACCAGGGCACCATACAGACTTTATTAAAGAATTTGCTTATTTTCTATCTGAGTTAGTGCTGGCTGCAGAAAAAGTTGTTGGTGATTTTACTATCCATGTTGATAATGAAAAAGATGCAGTGGTATCAGCATTCAGACATTCTGAACTCTATTGAGGTTAGACAACACGTGTCAGGACCTACTCATTGTCGAAATCATACTCTAGATTTAATACTGTCACATGGAATTGATGTTAATGGTGTTGAAATACTGCAGCAAAGTGATGCAGATCATTAGATCATTATCTAGTCTTGTGCAAACTCCATATAGCAAAAACTGTAAATTCCACTCCTTGTTTCAAGTATGGTAGAACCATCACCTCTACCACAAAAGACTGCTTTGTTAGTAATCTTCCTGATCTATCTCAATTCCTCAGCATATCCAATAGCTCAAAACAACTTGATGATGTAACAGAAACTATGGACTCTCTCTTTTCTAGCATTTTAGATACAGTTGCTCCTTTACGCTTAAGGAAGATTAAGGAAAACAGTCTGACACCGTGGTATAATGAGCACACTCGCACCCTAAAGAGAGCAGCCCGGAAAATGGAGCACAGCTGGAGGAAAACAAAACTAGAGGTATTTCGTATTGATTGGCGGGAAAGTAACCTATCCTACAGAAAAGCATTAAAATCAAACTGGCTGTTATTAAGCCTCTCGTTAAAAAAACACAACTTGACCCCAAAAAATTAGTTAATTACAGACCGATCTCCCTTTTCTGTCAAAGATACTAGAAGAGGTAGTATCCTCACAATTATATTCCTTCTTAGAGAGACTGCTCTCATTAGAGTTACAAATGACCTGCTCTTGTCATCTGATTGTGGTTGTATCTCTCTATTAGTGCTACTGGATCTTATTGCTGCATTCGATACTATCGATCACAACATTCTTTTGAATAGACTAGAAAACTTTGTTGGCATTAATGGAAGTGCATTAGCATGGTTCAAATCATACCTATCTGACCACCATCAATTCGTAGCAGTGAATGAAGAGGTATCATATCGATCACAAGTGCAGTATGGAGTACCTCAAGGCTCAGTACTAGGGCTGTTACTTTTCACACTTTACATGTTACCCTTGGGAGATATCATCAGGAAACACGGTGTTATGCTGATGATATACAGCTCTATATTTCTTCTCAGCCTGGTGAAACATACCAATTTGAAAAACTAACAGAATGCATAGTCGATAACCTAGAACACTGTCTAACACTTGATGGCTGTTCTGTCAATTCTTTGTCATCAGTTAGGAACCTATGTGTGCTATTTGATAGCAATCTTTCCTTTGAAAGCCAAGGTTCTAGCATTTGTAAAACTCAATTTTTCCATCTCAAAAATATATCTAAATTATGACCTATGCTCTCAATGTCAAATGCAGAAACGTTAATTCATGCGTTCATGACCTCAAGGTTAGATTATTGTAATGCTTTATTGGGTGGTTGTTCTGCACGCTTAATAAACAAACTCCAGCTGG